>NW_020861433.1:0-67548 GCF_003713205.1 Coffea eugenioides
CTTGCTTCATTTCTTGACCAAATCACCTCAAATTCACACTACACCTTGCAAATAACTCGGAGATCAACTTAAGCTAGGAAAGGAGCTTGTTTCTCAGGGTTTTCTTGAGTTTCAACGGACCGAAAATTTCTTGTTTTATCATCTAAAGAGGTAATCAAATATCAAACCCTTGAATCTTAGTTTATGTAAGTTGATTTGCACATGTAAGTTATAGATGCATGTGGGTAGCTCTATATTGTTGGAAATTTTGTGAGTGGGCTCTATGAAATCCCACAATGGCTTGATGAACTGATTTGATGTTATTAATGTTGGATTAGTGCTTAATCTAGTGAAAATAAGTTGTGTTGTGAAAGAAAACTCAAAGGAAGTGAGATGAGCAAAAGTGACGATTCTGCCCCTGTTTTTCCGTGAGCATTAGTGCACTTTTTTGTGGTTCAATTGACTTGATTTTGATGTAAATATGTTGTGTGGGTTGTGTGGAAAGTTTTCACCAAAAATCATCCAAATTGGTTGGCCAAAAGTTGAGATTTCGAAAATGTAGCAAAACTGGAAATGTAACCAGAGCCTCTCTGGCAGTGGTATTGTTTCGGCCATAACTCTTTGCTCCGACGTCGAAATCGAGTGCTGTTTGCCGCATTAGAAACTAGACACTTCCAGTTTTCCAACGGTATAAAATTCATACCCTGATTCCGCCTGAGTGAGCCGTACAAACCTTGTAAAGTTGCCTGTTCTGTTTCTCGTCTGTACTGGAAGCCCTGTTTTGAGCTGCGACTTGATGCTCGAATATGAGCTAGTTGTGGACAGAATTTTAAAACGATTCCTTCTGAGAAATTGTAGCGTTATGAATTTAGTTTTCAACGCCACTGACCACTCTCAATTATGAGTTGAATTGAGTGAGTTGTGGCCGGATTTCGGATCTGTCTACGTGAAAGAAAACCCTAATTCTGGACTGATTTATAGCTAATCTTGATTTGGGACTTGTTATTCGAAATCCTTGGTGTTAATCACCTACCAAATGTATTTTGGATGTTTCCTAGACTTTGTCTTCATAAATGAACCATGTTCGAGGAATTTTCATTGGCCAAATGTTTGAGAAAAGAAAAACGAAAGTGCAAGGCAGATTTTCCTTAGCAAATTGTGGAACTTTAATGATTTTGTTAACCGACTTCCCGAATGAATTTTTGCATGAAATTTGACAGAGGAATAGCCATTATATGGTAGCATAATCATACCAAATTTGGTGCCGTTATAAGTCTATTTTGATGCCCAAATTTATGTTTCAAATCTGAAAAATTGCCTAATGATCTTCATTTTGAACCAATTTTGAGCCACTATATCTTGGTGCTCAAAACTATGATTCTTGTTCCGTTTGTTTTTTTTTTTAAACTTTCATTGTAACTCTAATTGATTTTCAAATTTGAGAGGTTAGTTCGCATTCTGGGAATTTTACCGAATTTTCAAAATTTGCCAACAACCCAAATCTGTCTCGGGAGTTCAAATCAGCAACTTGAAACCAAAATTTGAGTGTCTTACGTTTTGAATCATGGAAAAGTTCCTAGGAACTTTTAGTGCTTTGAAAGTAGTTTCCAACGGTATCAAGTTTTCCAATTTTGGACCTACGGAGAGTGAGATATGATTTTTCAAAGATCGCACCTCAAATCTGAAATTTTCAAACTTGACGGAAATTGAGCTTTAGAGACTCTTCCCAATCCTTCACTACTAATTGACCATTTTGGACTTGTCTTCATGAAGGAAATCAGTTTTTCCTTGTGTTGTTAAAACACCACTTTTGAATCTTGAATTTTAAGCGAGTAAAGCTCCATTTCACGGTATTTTCTTAAATTGTACAAGTGTACAATCTTCCTTGATAATTAGGGGTTTTAAGTGATAGGTAATTGTTAATTGCTCCGGCACTCAAGAGGACCTTCAAGAGGATCTCGAAGCGGACGCCTAAACACTTGTTGAGCACTTACTCACTTGTTTTGAATAGGTAAGTGTTCCATATAGGAGTACGTGATTTGAATAGTTTTATGGCATGTTTACTCCATGGTCATTATGTGTTTAACTGTTAAGTGTTACCGATAATTGCTCCTATGAACTGTTCCACTGTTTTAAGGCGAGTGTGTACTTTATCTCACTCGACCTACGAAAATGATAAATTTTTACCGTTAACCGAGATTATTTACCGTTTATCGTTTACCGTTCACTGTTTACCAATTTACTTGATTACCTGCTTACTTGATTACTTGACTACTTGAGTATGTGATTACCGTAAATTACGTGTTCATATGAAATTGCCCACCGTTTAAGGCGAGTGTGTATTTCATCTCACTCGACCTACTAAAATGATAAATTTTTACCGTTCACCGATTTATTCGATTACTTGTGCATGTTGTAAGCTCTAAGCTGAACTGGGCCCTGTCCTTGGTTACTAACCTACTCGAGCCAGGACTGGGATCGGTCGGGTAGGTTAGAACCCTGGGACACCGTTTCGGTATACTCGAGTACTACCACTGGAGGGATAAGGTGATGGCCAGACAAACCGAGGGGATCCGAAGTTATAAGGTGAAGTTGACCGAAATGGTTCCACTGGAACATCATATCCTTCAATGTGTGTTTATTTTTGCATACTGATAACTGTATCATGCTAATGTGCCAAGGTGCAACCTTGAACCATGCTTGTGTTATACTCAAATTACTCGTACAATGATAACTATCTCATGTTAATGTGCCAAATATGCAACCTTGAACCATACATGTGTTATGTTCAAATTACTTGATTTATTAGAACTGCTAGAGTGTCTTGGAACCTCACTGGGCTGTGTAGCTCATTCCACATTTTTATTTTCCTTAATAGGGTTCGAGACCAAGAGTGCTCGTTAATAGTACTAGATTATTTTCTTTTGAAGACCTTAAGTTGTATTATAGCGGATGGTTGTAGTACATACTCTTTTGGATTGTATTAAGATTGAAAGCTAACTAGTTGTAAGCATGCAATATTTTGGAGTACTTTAATTATATATTGAAGTTATTTGAAGTATTTCGAGCTTTTGAATTATGGATTGTAGTGAGTCCTACCGAGAGTTTGGCAGGCGTCCCGCGGATACCCTTTGGTTCGCCTTAGGGAGAAGTGGGGGCGTCACAGTTGGTATCAGAGCTTAGGCTTTAGATCTTTGTAGTGTATCCTAGGCTTAAAAGTTTAGGATGCCGGACTGTGGGATTGGTTTGAAAGTTAAGTGACCACTTGTAGGGATGAAAATCAGAGCCGTTTCGCGTGGTCTCTGCGCGGGGTGAGTTTGGGCCAAGTGTTTATGGTCCTTACTATATGAATGTGGAGTAAATACTTAGAGTGTTTTCTAGAGTGAAGTTATGATCTTGAAGTGATAGGTATAAAAAACCTTTATCTTGATACTTCGAGGAAATAAAGATATGTATGTTGGGTAGGAATCTCAAATGTGGTCATTTACTCTTGGGACCGGGCTGACTCGAGTTTGTGATTACCTTGTTTCGGAATTCTTGTACCCGAGTACTTAAGAGTTGAGGGCAATCCTAAGGACTTGAGATCTCCATTTTGTGGTGGAATAAGATGAACGATATTTCACATGAATTAGTTACAGGAACCAATAATCGTTTTGGCTAAAGATGGCACAATAATTAAGAGCGGCAGGTGTGGAAAGATCGTTAGCCAGAAACCTAGTGTTGAATGAAGTTGAATGTGTTAAGAGTTGTTGCCTTGCGAGATTGAATGTACTTTTTAATTGATCACCTGTTTACTTGTTTACTGACTTTGACTTGGATGAACTTAACTTGACTCTAACCTGTGTTATGATTTAATGAGCTCTATTTTGTGTTACTTGTATGGTGATAATGTTATTTGTGTAAGTGATTTCCATTTTTCTTTTAAAAAGTGTTTACTGGTATATGTCGTGTAGTTCAATATGGTTTTAGTGTGAGGTTTATGCATATGCATATAGATTTAGCTGTGAACTGGAAACTAGAGGACAACGAAAGGGAACGTCAGCCAAAAACCCGAAATAAAAAAAAGTAGATAAATGGGTCTGGTATTGATCAAAACGCCGAGCCAAGGCTGGAGAGGAGTGACCAAAATGGAGTAGTTTTAATCGCATGACGGATGTATTAGAAGCTCAAGAAACCAACGTGGAAAACCAAAAGATAGGGAAGGATCGAGCTTTAAGAGCGGTTCAGAAATCTTCCCGCCCAAATTTTCTGGAGGACCTGACCCAAAAAGTGGCTGAGAATTGTTAGAAGAATATAAGGATATATTCGATGCCTTGACTGCAAGAGGAAAGACAAGTTCACTTTTGCTATATTTCAACTTGAGGGAGCAGCTCGAGCTTGGTGTGGAATGTTATAAGAAACAAGTGGGAAGAGATTCAAACTCCAAGGACTTGGATAAACTTTGTAGGAGAGTTAATGAGAAATTTTTCCTCCACTTGTCCAAGAAAAGAGAGAAGACGATTTACAAAGCCTATCGTCAAGGAACTCTTGATGTGGCTGAGTACGAAACACGATTCACGAAATTATGCACATTTCGATGCTCCGTGAATTGGTACTACGGAACGGTAAGAGGAAATAAAGACGGTTTATCCAAGGATAATTTAGAAATCCAAGATTGCCCTTGCTGCCAGCACAGATTGAAACATTTAAGTGACGCTCTCGAGAAAGCGCAAAGGGTAGAAAGCACAAAATCCCAACTGAGAGCCTTTCAAGCGAGGAAGAGAGATGTATCCGATAGTAAACTAAGAGAAATTGGACCACCACCCAAAGTTAGAAAAGGAGTGGATAGAGTAAGACTATCACTTCCTTCACCACTCATGATAAAGGAACCAGAAGGAACTATGTCACAAGGAGCTCCAGTAGGACAGATACAATCGAAGGAAACCTCGCAAGCAAGTCAAGTCACAACGCCTCGTCCGACTTGTGGATATTGTGGAAGGACGAATCATACCGAAGAAAACTGCTGGCTAAAGGGGCGAAAGTGTATGGGATGCGGGAGCACCAACCATAAAGTTCACGACTGTCCAAAGAGGTATCCACGAGAAACTACTACTCAACAAGGAAATGGAACTATCCCTCGACAAATCAATGGAAGAAGAAACCGACCAGTGGCATCTACAAGAACATATGAAATGATCACACAACAAGGTTCAGGGTTATCTGAAATTACAGAAGGTATGAATTTCGAGAACGAAATTCTTTTTAAGGAGGGAAGGTTGTGAGGACCCGAATTTTTTTTTCTTATTTTATTTTATTTTACCGGCCTAATTAGTTATTACTCACCCGTTTTCTCTGAATAATTTATTTCAACCATTTTAAACTTATTTACACGGAACTATGGCTTACATGTGTTTTTAAAATGACTTGTTAGAAAAATTAATTTTTGGAAAGCTCGTTTAGTGAGGATAATGAATTTGCGTTTGGAGGTAACAATCGATTCGAGGGTACAATGAGCTTGGAGATTGAAGACTTATACATTAGTCTTAAAATAGGTATTTTTTTATGTTTAAGTACTCAAGTGACGGTTAGTATACTATCGTTATAAGAATTCCTTAGAAATTTCGCTGTATTGCACGCGAATCGAAAGTTCGCGTATATCGAGCCGGAGCGGTTAATTGGAGATTTAAGGAATTTATTCTAGACTATTAAGAGTGAATAATTATAACGTTTAAGAAAGTGCATTGGAGGTTTAGTGCACAAGTGAAACAAATCCGAGCGGAATCGGGCACGAAACGCGCACTGTTAAAGGGTTGACTTTTGGAGCACCTTTTGGCCACACACTTAAGCTTCTCAAGGAAGCTTCATTTTCAGCAAAACTCTCTCTCACCTTGCTCAAAGCAGCCGTACACCCCCTAGGAGGAAGAAGACCCAAAGTTCTTCATTTTCTTGCTTCATTTCTTGACCAAATCACCTCAAATTCACACTACACCTTGCAAATAACTCGGAGATCAACTTAAGCTAGGAAAGGAGCTTGTTTCTCAGGGTTTTCTTGAGTTTCAACGGACCGAAAATTTCTTGTTTTATCATCTAAAGAGGTAATCAAATATCAAACCCTTGAATCTTAGTTTATGTAAGTTGATTTGCACATGTAAGTTATAGATGCATGTGGGTAGCTCTATATTGTTGGAAATTTTGTGAGTGGGCTCTATGAAATCCCACAATGGCTTGATGAACTGATTTGATGTTATTAATGTTGGATTAGTGCTTAATCTAGTGAAAATAAGTTGTGTTGTGAAAGAAAACTCAAAGGAAGTGAGATGAGCAAAAGTGACGATTCTGCCCCTGTTTTTCCGTGAGCATTAGTGCACTTTTTTGTGGTTCAATTGACTTGATTTTGATGTAAATATGTTGTGTGGGTTGTGTGGAAAGTTTTCACCAAAAATCATCCAAATTGGTTGGCCAAAAGTTGAGATTTCGAAAATGTAGAAAAACTGGAAATGTAACCAGAGCCTCTCTGGCAGTGGTATTGTTTCGGCCATAACTCTTTGCTCCGACGTCGAAATCGAGTGCTGTTTGCCGCATTAGAAACTAGACACTTCCAGTTTTCCAACGGTATAAAATTCATACCCTGATTCCGCCTGAGTAAGCCGTACAAACCTTGTAAAGTTGCCTGTTCTGTTTCTCGTCTGTACTGGAAGCCCTGTTTTGAGCTGCGACTTGATGCTCGAATATGAGCTAGTTGTGGACAGAATTTTAAAACGATTCCTTCTGAGAAATTGTAGCGTTATGAATTTAGTTTTCAACGCCACTGACCACGCTCAATTATGAGTTGAATTGAGTGAGTTGTGGCCGGATTTCGGATCTGTCTTCGTGAAAGAAAACCCTAATTCTGGACTGATTTATAGCTAATCTTGATTTGGGACTTGTTATTCGAAATCCTTGGTGTTAATCACCTACCAAATGTATTTTGGATGTTTCCTAGACTTTGTCTTCATAAATGAACCATGTTCGAGGAATTTTCATTGGCCAAATGTTTGAGAAAAGAAAAACGAAAGTGCAAGGCAGATTTGCCTTAGCAAATTGTGGAACTTTAATGATTTTGTTAACCGACTTCCCGAACGAATTTTTGCATGAAATTTGACAGAGGAATAGCCATTATATGGTAGCATAATCATACCAAATTTGGTGCCGTTATAAGTCTATTTTGATGCCCAAATTTATGTTTCAAATCTGAAAAATTGCCTAATGATCTTCATTTTGAACCAATTTTGAGCCACTATATCTTGGTGCTCAAAACTATGATTCTTGTTCCGTTTGTTTTTTTTTTAAACTTTCATTGTAACTCTAATTGATTTTCAAATTTGAGAGGTTAGTTCGCATTCTGGGAATTTTACCGAATTTTCAAAATTTGCCAACAACCCAAATCTGTCTCGGGAGTTCAAATCAGCAACTTGAAACCAAAATTTGAGTGTCTTACGTTTTGAATCATGGAAAAGTTCCTAGGAACTTTTAGTGCTTTGAAAGTAGTTTCCAACGGTATCAAGTTTTCCAATTTTGGACCTACGGAGAGTGAGATATGATTTTTCAAAGATCGCACCTCAAATCTGAAATTTTCAAACTTGACGGAAATTGAGCTTTAGAGACTCTTCCCAATCCTTCACTACTAATTGACCATTTTGGACTTGTCTTCATGAAGGAAATCAGTTTTTCCTTGTGTTGTTAAAACACCACTTTTGAATCTTGAATTTTAAGCGAGTAAAGCTCCATTTCACGGTATTTTCTTAAATTGTACAAGTGTACAATCTTCCTTGATAATTAGGGGTTTTAAGTGATAGGTAATTGTTAATTGCTCAGGCACTCAAGAGGACCTTCAAGAGGATCTCGAAGCGGACGCCTAAACACTTGTTGAGCACTTACTCACTTGTTTTGAATAGGTAAGTGTTCCATATAGGAGTACGTGATTTGAATAGTTTTATGGCATGTTTACTCCATGGTCATTATGTGTTTAACTGTTAAGTGTTACCGATAATTGCTCCTATGAACTGTTCCACTGTTTTAAGGCGAGTGTGTACTTTATCTCACTCGACCTACGAAAATGATAAATTTTTACCGTTAACCGAGATTATTTACCGTTTATCGTTTACCGTTCACTGTTTACCAATTTACTTGATTACCTGCTTACTTGGTTACTTGACTACTTGAGTATGTGATTACCGTAAATTACGTGTTCATATGAAATTGCCCACCGTTTAAGGCGAGTGTGTATTTCATCTCACTCGACCTACTAAAATGATAAATTTTTACCGTTCACCGATTTATTCGATTACTTGTGCATGTTGTAAGCTCTAAGCTGAACTGGGCCCTGTCCCTGGTTACTAACCTACTCGAGCCAGGACTGGGATCGGTCGGGTAGGTTAGAACCCTGGGACACCGTTTCGGTATACTCGAGTACTACCACTGGAGGGATAAGGTGATGGCCAGACAAACCGAGGGGATCCGAAGTTATAAGGTGAAGTTGACCGAAATGGTTCCACTGGAACATCATATCCTTCAATGTCTGTTTATTTTTGCATACTGATAACTGTATCATGCTAATATGCCAAGGTGCAACCTTGAACCATGCTTGTGTTATACTCAAATTACTCGTACAATGATAACTATCTCATGTTAATGTGCCAAATATGCAACCTTGAACCATACATGTGTTATGTTCAAATTACTTGATTTATTAGAACTGCTAGAGTGTCTTGGAACCTCACTGGGCTGTGTAGCTCATTCCACATTTTTATTTTCCTTAATAGGGTTCGAGACCAAGAGTGCTCGTTAATAGTACTAGATTGTTTTCTTTTGAAGACCTTAAGTTGTATTATAGCGGATGGTTGTAGTACATACTCTTTTGGATTGTATTAAGATTGAAAGCTAACTAATTGTAAGCATGCAATATTTTGGAGTACTTTAATTATATATTGAAGTTATTTGAAATATTTCGAGCTTTTGAATTATGGATTGTAGTGAGTCCTATCGAGAGTTGGGCAGGCGTCCCGCGGATACCCTTTGGTTCGCCTTAGGGAGAAGTGGGGGCGTCACAGTTGGTATCAGAGCTTAGGCTTTAGATCTTTGTAGTGTATCCTAGGCTTAAAAGTTTAGGATTCCGGACTGTGGGATTGGTTTGAAAGTTAAGTGACCACTTGTAGGGATGAAAATCAGAGCCGTTTCGCGTGGTCTCTGCGCGGGGTGAGTTTGGACCAAGTGGTGTTATGGTCCTTACTATATGAATGAGTAAAGCCTTAAGTGTTTTTCTAGAGTGAAGTTATGGATCATGAATGTGATAGGTATAAAACCTTTATCTTGATACTTGGAGGAAAATAAGATATGTATGTTGGGTAGGAATCTCAAATGTGGTCATTTACTCTTGGGACCGGCTGGCTCGAGTTGTGAATTACCTTGTTTCGGATTCTTGTACCCGAGTACTTAAGAGTTGAGGGCAAACCTAAGGACTTGAGATCTCCATTTGTGGGGAATAAGAATGAATCGATATTTCACATGAATAGTTACAGGAAACCAATAATCGTTTGGCTAAGATGGCACAATAATTAAGAGCGGCAGGTGGAGAAGATCGTAGCCCAGAAGATCCTAGTGCTGGGAATGAAGTTGAATGTGTTAAGAGTTTGTGCCTTGGAGATGAATGTACTTTTAATGATCACCTGTTTACTGACTTTGACTTGGTATGAACTTTACTTGACTCTAACCTGTGTTATGATTTAATGAGCTCTAGTTTGTGTTTACTTGTATGGTGATAATGTTATTTGTGTAAGTGATTTCATTTTTCTTTAAAAGTTGTTACTGGTATATGTGTGTAGTTCAATTATGGCTTAGTGTGAGGTTTATGCATATGCATATAGATTAGCTGTGAACATGGAAACTAGAGGACAACGAAAGGGACGTCAGCCCAAACAACCCCGAAATCAAAAAGTAGATAATGGGTCTGGTATTGATCAAAACGCCGAGCCAAGGGCTGGGAGAGGAGATGACCAAATGGGAGTAGTTTTAACTCGCATGACGGATGTATTAGAGCTCAGGGAAACCAACGTGGAAACCAAGAGATAGGGGAGGATCGAGCTTTAGAGCGGTTTCAGAAATTCTTCCAGCCCAAATTTTCTGGAGGACCTGACCCAAAAGTGGCTGAGAATTGGTTAGAGAATATAAGGAATATATTCGATGCCTTGGACTACACAGAGGAAAGACAAGTCACTTTTGCTATATTTCAACTTGAGGGAGCAGCTCGAGCTTGGTGGAATGTTATAAGAAACAAGTGGGAAAGAGATCAAACTCCAAGGACTTGGATAAACTTTGTATGAGAGTTTAATGAGAAATTTCTTCCTCCACTTGTCCAAGAAAAGAGAGAAGACGATTTTATAAAGCTTCGTCAAGGAACTTTGAGTGTGGCTGAGTACGAAACACGATTCACGAAATTATCTACATATGCTCCGGAATTGGTAGCTACGGAACGGAAGAGAATAAGACGGTTTATCCAAGGATTAAATTTAGAAATCCAAGATGCCCTTGCTGCAGCACAGATTGAAACATTTAGTGACGCTCTCGAGAAAGCGCAAATGGTAGAAAGCACAAAATCCCAACTGAGAGCCTTTCAAGCGAGGAAGAGAGATGTATCCTGATACGTTCCTCGATCCACGGTCGAGACACGTAGCACGTTTGCCCAAGGATCTAGCGGGGATGTCCAACGCTTGGATTGCGGAACCCTTACTCAAACGGACAACTCGATTTGATTGGAGGTGGTAGACGACACTCCGATGAAGGTGAATACTCCAGGGGAATAGGTCGGATGAACAATCAAGGACAGGACGCGAGATTGCTCAATAACCCTTGCCAAGCAAGTTGAAAGGCACGAATTCTTTATGAAAGAAAACGAATGCACTAATAATTTTAATTCATCAAAAACTAGTTTTTAACCTTACAAGGCTAGCCTATTTATAGGCTTAATGAAACTACTAAAAAAAACCCTAAAGAAACCTAAAGGGGAGGTCGGCTACCTTGTCATCAAGGTGGGCCGGCCTCAAGCCTTCTACGGACAATTAGTCCAACCAAAATGGAAACAACGACTAAGGCCCTACCCGGCCGATTCGTAAGGAGGCCCACTGGAGTCTTCCTGGGCTTGGACCAAAGTGCAAGTTGCTTGATTGATCCTTTCCAAGCCTTCAATATCTCTATAGCCTCCATGTTGATCGTGGACAACTCGAACAAGGGCTTGGAGAGATTCCTTGAATAGCTTGGCCCGTGCACGTGTGACTGGGCCTAATGGGACTTGGACTGGGCCCTGGTTCATGCACACATCAGTCCCCTCCTCTTGTGAAGGATTTGCCCTCAAATCTGAATCCTCCTCACCAAGAAACGGGCTCAAGTCTGCGACATTGAAGGTCGCGCTAACATTGTACTCCCCAGGTAGCTCCAACTTGTAGGCGTTGTCATTAACCCGGTGGAGCACACGAAAAGGTCCATCCCCTCTGGGGGATAATTTGCTTTGTCGCTGCTTGGGGAACCTCTCTTTGCGTAAGTGTAACCAAACCCAATCACCAGGCTCGAAGATCATTTTGCGGCGGTGCTTGTTAGCCTGCTGGGTGTATTGCTGAGTACACCTTTCAATGTTTGCTCGAACAGCTTCATGTAACCTGCGCACAAAATCGGCCTTCTTTTTCCCATCTAAGCTTGTGTGCTCAGAGGAAGGTAAGGGTACTAAATCAAGAGGGGTTAGCGGGTTAAAGCCATAAACAATCTCAAAAGGTGAGTAGTGTGTAGCACTATGAACAACTCGATTGTAGGCGAATTCAACATGAGGCAAACACTCTTCCCAAGTCTTAAGATTCTTTTTAATCAATGCCCGAAGTAGTGTGCCAAGTGTGCGATTGACAACTTCAGTTTGTCCATCGCTTTGTGGATGACTGGTGGTGGAGAATAGTAACCGGGTGCCAAGTTTAGACCACAGAGTCTTCCAAAAATAACTCAGAAATTTCACATCCCTATCACTAACAATGGTCCTAGGCATACCATGCAGACGGACAATTTCTTTGAAGAATAGAGTAGCAATATGAGATGCATCGTCAGTTTTGTGACATGGAACAAAATGAGCCATCTTAGAAAACCTATCAACCACCACAAAGATGGAGTCATTACCTCTTGGCGATCTAGGCAAACCTAGAACAAAGTCCATAGACAAGTCAACCCAGGGATGGTGAGGGATAGGTAATGGGGTATACAAGCCATATGGATTTGTTGTGGACTTTGCCTTGTGGCAAGTAGCACACCTACCAACCATGCGGTCAACATCCCTACGCATATGGGGCCAGTAAAAGTGCTCTTGCAACATAGCCAGTGTCTTGGCAATGCCGAAGTGGCCCATGAGACCACCACTATGTGCCTCTCGAATCAAAAGATCACGAATGGAAGAGTTAGGCACACACAGTTTATCTACATGGAATAGAAATCCATCATGCAAAAAGTACTTTCCATGCGGATTCTTAACACACACGGCATAGATATCACCAAAGTCATGATCATTAGTGTAGAGGTCCTTTATCATTTCGAACCCAAGCAATTTGGCATCAAGACAGGCAAGCAAGGAGTGTCTACGTGACAAGGCATCAGCTACCACATTTGTCTTGCCAGTTTTGTACTTAATCACATAAGAAAAGGTGTCAATGAAGCTTACCCATTTGGCATGTCTCTTGCTTAATTTAGGTTGCCCTTTGAGGTACTTCAATGACTCGTGATCAGTGTGTATCACGAACTCTCGAGGGCGAAGATAATGTTGCCAGGTCTCCAAGGCCCTCACTAAGGCGTACAACAATCTCCTCACAGTCCAATTGCCGTCGCCTTTGGTCAACTCGGGTAGCTCCTCACAGTCGTCGTCATCGGACACAATCTCGCCATTGTGAGTGATTAGCATGACCCGTTGGTTTGGACATTGAGATTGAATATGCCCAAACCCTTGGCACTTAAAACATTTGATGTCCCTGCTCCTTGCCTTAGGAGTCTCTTGTGGTGCCTTAGAAGTAGACCTGGATACATCGGGACCCTTGTTAGGTGTAGAATAGGCATTACGATTAGAGGTGTTACCTTGGATGCGGTTAGAAGAGGTTGGTATCGCCGCGTGTCCAACTTCGTGGGTCGCCCTTCGTGGTTGGTTGCCCCTCCATGAAGTGGTGTTAGAAGATTGGAAAGGACGTGCTCCTCGTCTGAGCTTCTTTCCCCGCTCGGCCTTGATAGCGAGTTCTAGAAGGTCGTGCATGTCCAGGTAATGTTGGAGCTCCAAGGCTTCTTGAAGGTCGGGATTGAGACCTCGAAGAAACCTAGCCATCGTGGCTTCATTGTCCTCTTGAATGTTGGCCCTCATCATGGCCATCTCGATCTCTTTGTAGTAGTCTTCCACACTCATGTTGCCTTGAGCGAGGGTTTGAAGTTTAGAATGGAGATCGCGATTGTAGTAGCTAGGAACGAATCGTTTGCGCATTAGTGCCTTGAGTTCGCGCCAAGTCCGGACACGTGGTTCGCCCATCCTTCTCCTATGGGTCCGTACTTGGTCCCACCAGACTAGTGCGTAGTCGGTGAACTCCACGGTGGCAACTTTAACCTTTTGTTCCTCGGTGTAATCGTAGCAGTCGAAGACCATCTCGATACGGCCCTCCCACTCCAAGTAAGCCTCAGGGTCACTTTTGCCTTTGAATGCGGGGACTTGAATTTTAAGCCCCTTGAGTTCGTTCGTAGGCGTGTCCCGTCGCGGCCTCTCGGGTCGCTCGTCGTCGTCACTGGCGGAGTAGTCCTCACTGGGTGCTCCTTTGCGGTCACGACCACTCCGATTGCGTGATCCAGAACGAGAGCCTGGGGTGAGACTCTTGGTGAGCTCGTCAAACCGGTTGTGCAACTCTTCCATTTGTTTGGACTGGGCCCTGGTTCATGCACACATCATATCCGATAGTAAACTAAGAGAAATTGGACCACCACCCAAAGTTAGAAAAGGAGTGGATAGAGTAAGACTATCACTTCCTTCACCACTCATGATAAAGGAACCAGAAGGAACTATGTCACAAGGAGCTCCAGTAGGACAGATACAATCAAAGGAAACCTCGCAAGCAAGTCAAGTCACAACGCCTCGTCCGACTTGTGGGTATTGTGGAAGGACGAATCATACGGAAGAAAACTGCTGGCTAAAGGGGCGAAAGTGTATGGGATGCGGGAGCACCAACCATAAAGTTCACGACTGTCCAAAGAGGTATCCACGAGAAACTACTACTCAACAAGGAAATGGAACTATCCCTCGACAAATCAATGGAAGAAGAAACCGACCAGTGGCATCTACAAGAACATATGAAATGATCACACAACAAGGTTCAGGGTTATCTGAAATTACAGAAGGTATGAATTTCGAGAACGAAATTCTTTTTAAGGAGGGAAGGTTGTGAGGACCCGAATTTTGTTTTCTTATTTTATTTTATTTTACCGGCCTAATTAGTTATTACTCACCCGTTTTCTCTGAATAATTTATTTCAACCAATTTAAACTTATTTACATGGAACTATGGCTTACATGTGTTTTTAAAATGACTTGTTACAAAAATTAATTTTTGGAAAGCACGTTTAGTGAGGCTAATGAATTTGCGTTTGGAGGTAACAATCGATTCGAGGGTACAATGAGCTTGGAGATTGAAGACTTATACATTAGTCTTAAAATATGTATTTTTTTATGTTTAAGTACTCAAGTGACGGTTAGTATACTATCGTTATAAGAATTCCTTAGAAATTTCGCTGTATTGCACGCGAATCGAAAGTTCGCGTATATCGAGCCGGAGCGGTTAATTGGAGATTTAAGGAATTTATTCTAGACTATTAAGAGTGAATAATTATAACGTTTAAGAAAGTGCATTGGAGGTTTAGTGCACAAGTGAAACAAATCCGAGCGGAATCGGGCACGAAAACGCGCACTGTTAAAGGGTTGACTTTTGGAGCACCTTTTGGCCACACACTTAAGCTTCTCAAGGAAGCTTCATTTTCAGCAAAACTCTCTCTCACCTTGCTCAAAGCAGCCGTACACCCCCTAGGAGGAAGAAGACCCAAAGTTCTTCATTTTCTTGCTTCATTTCTTGACCAAATCACCTCAAATTCACACTACACCTTGCAAATAACTTGAAGATCAACTTAAGCTAGGAAAGGAGCTTGTTTCTCACGGTTTTCTTGAGCTTCAAAGGACTGAAAATTTCTGGTTTTATCATCTAAAGAGGTAATCAAATATCAAACCCTTGAATCTTAGTTTATGTAAGTTGATTTGCACATGTAAGCTTATAGATGCATGTGAGTAGCTCTATATTGTTGGAAATTTTGTGAATGGGCTCTATGAAATCCCACAATGGCTTGATGAACTGATTTGATGAAAGTTGATGTTATTAATGTTGGATTAGTGCTTAATCTAGTGAAAATAAGTTGTGTTGTGAAAGAAAACTCAAAGGAAGTGAGATGAGCAAAAGTGACGATTCTGCCCCTATTTTTCCGTGAGCATTAGTGCACTTTTTTGTGGTTCAATTGACTTGATTTTGATGTAAATATGTTGTGTGGGTTGTGTGGAAAGTTTCCACCAAAAATCATCCAAATTGGTTGGCCAAAAGTTGAGATTTCGAAAATGTAGCAAAACTGGAAATGTAACCAGAGCCTCTCTGGCAGTGGTTTTGTTTCGGCCATAACTCTTTGCTCCGACGTCAAAATCGAGTACTGTTTGCCGCATTAGAAACTAGACACTTCCATTTTTCCAACGGTATAAAATTCATACCCTGATTCCGCCTGAGTGGGCCGTACAAACCTTGTAAAGTTGCCTGTTCTGTTTCTCGTCTGTACTGGAAGCCCTGTTTTGAGCTGCGACTTGATGCTCAAATATGAGTTAGTTGTGGACAGAATTTTAAAACGATTCCCTCTGAGAAATTGTAGCGTTATGAATTTAGTTTTCAACGCCACTGACCACGCTCAATTCTGAGTTGAATTGAGTGAGTTATGGCCGGATTTCAGATCTGTCTTCGTGAAAGAAAACCCTAATTCTGGACTGATTTATAGCTAATCTTGATTTGGGACTTGTTATTAGAAATCCTTGGTGTTAATCACCTACCAAATGTATTTTGGATGTTTCCTAGACTTTGTCTTCATAAATGAATCATGTTCGAGGAATTTTCATTGGCCAAATGTTTGAGAAAAGAAAAACGAAAGTGCAAGGCAGATTTGCCTTAGCAAATTGTGGAACTTTAATGATTTTGTTAACCGACTTCCCGAACGAATTTTTGCATGAAATTTGACAGAGGAATAGCCATTATATGGTAGCATAATCATACCAAATTTGGTGCCGTTATAAGTCTATTTTGATGCCCAAATTGAAGTCCCAAAGTTATGTTTCAAATCTGGAAAATTGCCTAATGATCTTCATTTTGAAGCAATTTTGAGCCCACTATATCTTGGTGCTCAAAGGTATGATTCTTGTTCCGTTTGTTTTTTTTTTTTTAACTTTCATTGTAACTCTAATTGATTTTCAAATTTGAGAGGTTAGTTCGCATTCTGTGAATTTTACCGAATTTTCAAAATTTGCCAACAACCCAAATCTGTCTCGGGAGTTCAAATCAGCAACTTGAAACCAAATTTGAGTGTCTTACATTTTGAATCATGGAAAAGTTCCTAGGAACTTTTAGTATTTTGAAAGTAGTTTCCAACGGTATCAAGTTTTCCAATTTTGGACCTACGGAGAGTGAGATATGATTTTTCAAAGATCGCACCTCAAATCTGAAATTTTCAAACTTGACGGAAATTGAGCTTTAGAGACTCTTCCCAATCCTTCACTACTAATTGACCATTTTGGACTTGTCTTCATGAAGGAAATCAGTTTTTCCTTGTGTTGTTAAAACACCACTTTTGAATCTTGAATTTTAAGCGAGTAAAGCTCCATTTCACGGTATTTTCTTAAATTGTACAAGTGTACAATCTTCCTTGATAATTAGGGGTTTTAAGTGATAGGTAATTGTTAATTGCTCAGGCACTCAAGAGGACCTTCAAGAGGATCTCGAAGCGGACGCCTAAACACTTGTTGAGCACTTACTCACTTGTTTTGAATAGGTAAGTGTTCCATATAGGAGTACGTGATTTGAATAGTTTTATGACATGTTTACTCCATGGTCATTATGTGTTTAACTGTTAAGTGTTACCGATAATTGCTCCTATGAACTGTTCCACTGTTTTAAGGCGAGTGTGTACTTATCTCACTCGACCTACGAAAATGATAAATTTTTACCGTTAACCGAGATTATTTACCGTTTATCGTTTACCGTTCACTGTTTACCAATTTACTTGATTACCTGCTTACTTGATTACTTGACTATTTGAGTATGTGATTACCGTAAATTACGTGTTCATATGAAATTGCCCACCGTTTAAGGCGAGTGTGTATTTCATCTCACTCGACCTACTAAAATGATAAATTTTTACCGTTCACCGATTTATTCGATTACTTGTGCATGTTGTAAGCTCTAAGATGAACTGGGCCCTGTCCCTGGTTACTAACCTACTCGAGCCAGGACTGGGATCGGTCGGGTAGGTTAGAACCCTGCGACACAGTTTCGGTATACTCGAGTACTACCACTGGAGGGATAAGGTGATGGCCAGACAAACCGAGGGGATCCGAAGTTATAAGGTGAAGTTGACCGAAATGGTTCCACTGGAACATCATATCCTTCAATGTCTGTTTATTTTTGCATACTGATAACTGTATCATGCTAATATGCCAAGGTGCAACCTTGAACCATGCTTGTGTTATACTCAAATTACTCGTACAATGATAACTATCTCATGTTAATGTGCCAAATATGCAACCTTGAACCATACATGTGTTATGTTCAAATTACTTGATTTATTAGAACTGCTAGAGTGTCTTGGAACCTCACTGGGCTGTGTAGCTCATTCCACATTTTTATTTTCCTTAATAGGGTTCGAGACCAAGAGTGCTCGTTAATAGTACTAGATTGTTTTCTTTTGAAGACCTTAAGTTGTATTATAGCGGATGGTTGTAGTACATACTCTTTTGGATTGTATTAAGATTGAAAGCTAACTAATTGTAAGCATGCAATATTTTGGAGTACTTTAATTATATATTAAAGTTATTTGAAATATTTCGAGCTTTTGAATTATGGATTGTAGTGAGTCCTATCGAGAGTTGGGCAGGCGTCCCGCGGATACCCTTTTGTTCGCCTTAGGGAGAAGTGGGGGCGTCACAGTTGGTATCAGAGCTTAGGCTTTAGATCTTTGTAGTGTATCCTAGGCTTAAAAGTTTAGGATTCCGGACTGTGGGATTGGTTTGAAAGTTAAGTGACCACTTGTAGGGATGAAAATCAGAGCCGTTTCGCGTGGTCTCTGCGCGGGGTGAGTTTGGACCAAGTGGTGTTATGGTCCTTACTATATGAATGAGTAAAGACTTAAGTGTTTTTCTAGAGTGAAGTTATGGATCATGAATGTGATAGGTATAAAACCTTTATCTTGATACTTGGAGGAAAATAAGATATGTATGTTGGGTAGGAATCTCAAATGTGGTCATTTACTCTTGGGACCGGCTGGCTCGAGTTGTGAATTACCTTGTTTCGGATTCTTGTACCCGAGTACTTAAGAGTTGAGGGCAATCCTAAGGACTTGAGATCTCCATTTGTGGGGAATAAGAATGAATCGATATTTCACATGAATAGTTACAGGAAACCAATAATCGTTTGGCTAAGATGGCACAATAATTAAGAGCGGCAGGTGGAGAAGATCGTAGCCCAGAAGATCCTAGTGCTGGGAATGAAGTTGAATGTGTTAAGAGTTTGTGCCTTGGAGATGAATGTACTTTTAATGATCACCTGTTTACTTTGTTTACTGACTTTGACTTGGTATGAACTTTACTTGACTCTAACCTGTGTTATGATTTAATGAGCTCTAGTTTGTGTTTACTTGTATGGTGATAATGTTATTTGTGTAAGTGATTTCATTTTTCTTTAAAAGTTGTTACTGGTATATGTGTGTAGTTCAATTATGGCTTAGTGTGAGGTTTATGCATATGCATATAGATTAGCTGTGAACATGGAAACTAGAGGACAACGAAAGGGACGTCAGCCCAAACAACCCCGAAATCAAAAAGTAGATAATGGGTCTGGTATTGATCAAAACGCCGAGCCAAGGGCTGGGAGAGGAGATGACCAAATGGGAGTAGTTTTAACTCGCATGACGGATGTATTAGAGCTCAGGGAAACCAACGTGGAAACCAAGAGATAGGGGAGGATCGAGCTTTAGAGCGGTTTCAGAAATTCTTCCCGCCCAAATTTTCTGGAGGACCTGACCCAAAAGTGGCTGAGAATTGGTTAGAGAATATAAGGAATATATTCGATGCCTTGGACTACACAGAGGAAAGACAAGTCACTTTTGCTATATTTCAACTTGAGGGAGCAGCTCGAGCTTGGTGGAATGTTATAAGAAACAAGTGGGAAAGAGATCAAACTCCAAGGACTTGGATAAACTTTGTATGAGAGTTTAATGAGAAATTTCTTCCTCCACTTGTCCAAGAAAAGAGAGAAGACGATTTTATAAAGCTTCGTCAAGGAACTTTGAGTGTGGCTGAGTACGAAACACGATTCACGAAATTATCTACATATGCTCCGGAATTGGTAGCTACGGAACGGAAGAGAATAAGACGGTTTATCCAAGGATTAAATTTAGAAATCCAAGATGCCCTTGCTGCAGCACAGATTGAAACATTTAGTGACGCTCTCGAGAAAGCGCAAAGGGTAGAAAGCACAAAATCCCAACTGAGAGCCAAGCGAGGAAGAGAGATGTATCGATAGTAAACTAAGAGAAATTGGACCACCACCCAAAGTTAGAAAAGGAGTGGATAGAGTAAGACTATCACTTCCTTCACCACTCATGATAAAGGAACCAGAAGGAACTATGTCACAAGGAGCTCCAGTAGGACAGATACAATCAAAGGAAACCTCGCAAGCAAGTCAAGTCACAACGCCTCGTCCGACTTGTGGATATTGTGGAAGGACGAATCATACGGAAGAAAACTGCTGGCTAAAGGGGCGAAAGTGTATGGGATGCGGGAGCACCAACCATAAAGTTCACGACTGTCCAAAGAGGTATCCACGAGAAACTACTACTCAACAAGGAAATGGAACTATCCCTCGACAAATCAATGGAAGAAGAAACCGACCAGTGGCATCTACAAGAACATATGAAATGATCACACAACAAGGTTCGGGGTTATCTGAAATTACAGAAGGTATGAATTTCGAGAACGAAATTCTTTTTAAGGAGGGAAGGTTGTGAGGACCCGAATTTTTTTTTCTTATTTTATTTTATTTTACCGGCCTAATTAGTTATTACTCACCAGTTTTCTCTGAATAATTTATTTCAACCATTTTAAACTTATTTACATGGAACTATGGCTTACATGTGTTTTTAAAATGACTTGTTACAAAAATTAATTTTTGGAAAGCACGTTTAGTGAGGCTAATGAATTTGCGTTTGGAGGTAACAATCGATTCGAGGGTACAATGAGCTTGGAGATTGAAGACTTATACATTAGTCTTAAAATATGTATTTTTTTTATGTTTAAGTACTCAAGTGACGGTTAGTATACTATCGTTATAAGAATTCCTTAGAAATTTCGATGTATTGCACGCGAATCGAAAGTTCGCGTATATCGAGCCGGAGCGGTTAATTGGAGATTTAAGGAATTTATTCTAGACTATTAAGAGTGAATAATTATAACGTTTAAGAGAGTGCATTGGAGGTTTAGTGCACAAGTGAAACAAATCCGAGCGGAATCGGGCACGAAACGCGCACTGTTAAAGGGTTGACTTTTGGAGCACCTTTTGGCCACACACTTAAGCTTCTCAAGGAAGCTTCATTTTCAGCAAAACTCTCTCTCACCTTGCTCAAAGCAGCCGTACACCCCCTAGGAGGAAGAAGACCCAAAGTTCTTCATTTTCTTGCTTCATTTCTTGACCAAATCACCTCAAATTCACACTACACCTTGCAAATAACTTGAAGATCAACTTAAGCTAGGAAAGGAGCTTGTTTCTCACGGTTTTCTTGAGCTTCAAAGGACTGAAAATTTCTGGTTTTATCATCTAAAGAGGTAATCAAATATCAAACCCTTGAATCTTAGTTTATGTAAGTTGATTTGCACATGTAAGCTTATAGATGCATGTGAGTAGCTCTATATTGTTGGAAATTTTGTGAATGGGCTCTATGAAATCCCACAATGGCTTGATGAACTGATTTGATGAAAGTTGATGTTATTAATGTTGGATTAGTGCTTAATCTAGTGAAAATAAGTTGTGTTGTGAAAGAAAACTCAAAGGAAGTGAGATGAGCAAAAGTGACGATTCTGCCCCTATTTTTCCGTGAGCATTAGTGCACTTTTTTTTGTGGTTCAATTGACTTGATTTTGATGTAAATATGTTGTGTGGTTGTGTGGAAAGTTTCCACCAAAAATCATCCAAATTGGTTGGCCAAAAGTTGAGATTTCGAAAATGTAGCAAAACTGGAAATGTAACCAGAGCCTCTCTGGCAGTGGTTTTTGTTTCGGCCATAACTCTTTGCTCCGACGTCAAAATCGAGTACTGTTTGCCGCATTAGAAACTAGACACTTCCATTTTTCCAACGGTATAAAATTCATACCCTGATTCCGCCTGAGTGGGCCGTACAAACCTTGTAAAGTTGCCTGTTCTGTTTCTCGTCTGTACTGGAAGCCCTGTTTTGAGCTGCGACTTGATGCTCAAATATGAGTTAGTTGTGGACAGAATTTTAAAACGATTCCCTCTGAGAAATTGTAGCGTTATGAATTTAGTTTTCAACGCCACTGACCACGCTCAATTCTGAGTTGAATTGAGTGAGTTATGGCCGGATTTCAGATCTGTCTTCGTGAAAGAAAACCCTAATTCTGGACTGATTTATAGCTAATCTTGATTTGGGACTTGTTATTAGAAATCCTTGGTGTTAATCACCTACCAAATGTATTTTGGATGTTTCCTAGACTTTGTCTTCATAAATGAATCATGTTCGAGGAATTTTCATTGGCCAAATGTTTGAGAAAAGAAAAACGAAAGTGCAAGGCAGATTTGCCTTAGCAAATTGTGGAACTTTAATGATTTTGTTAACCGACTTCCCGAACGAATTTTTTGCATGAAATTTGACAGAGGAATAGCCATTATATGGTAGCATAATCATACCAAATTTGGTGCCGTTATAAGTCTATTTTGATGCCCAAATTGAAGTCCCAAAGTTATGTTTCAAATCTGGAAAATTGCCTAATGATCTTCATTTTGAAGCAATTTTGAGCCACTATATCTTGGTGCTCAAAGGTATGATTCTTGTTTCCGTTTGTTTTTTTTTTTTTAACTTTCATTGTAACTCTAATTGATTTTCAAATTTGAGAGGTTAGTTCGCATTCTGTGAATTTTACAACCCGAATTTTCAAAATTTGCCAACAACCCAAATCTGTCTCGGGAGTTCAAATCAGCAACTTGAAACCAAATTTGAGTGTCTTACATTTTGAATCATGGAAAAGTTCCTAGGAACTTTTAGTATTTTGAAAGTAGTTTCCAACGGTATCAAGTTTTCCAATTTTGGACCTACGGAGAGTGAGATATGATTTTTCAAAGATCGCACCTCAAATCTGAAATTTTCAAACTTGACGGAAATTGAGCTTTAGAGACTCTTCCAATCCTTCACTACTAATTGACCATTTTGGACTTGTCTTCATGAAGGAAATCAGTTTTTCCTTGTGTTGTTAAAAACACCACCTTTTGAATCTTTGAATTTTAAGCGAGTAAAGCTCCATATTCACGTAATTTTTCTTAATTGGTACAAGTGTACAATTCTTCCTTGATAATTAGGGGTTTTTAAGTGATAGGTAATTGTTAATTGCTCAGGCACTCAAGAAGGAAGAGACCTTCAAGAGGATCTGCGAAGCGGACGCCGTAAACACCTTGTGAGCACTTACTCAGCTTGTTTTGAATAGGTAAGTGTTCCATATAGGAGTTACGTGATTTGAATAGTTTTATGACATGTTTACTCCATGGTCATTATGTGTTTAACTGTTAAGTGTTACCGATAATTGCTCCTATGAACTGTTCCACTGTTTTAAGGCGAGTGTGTACTTATCTCACTCGACCTACGAAAATGATAAATTTTTACCGTTAATCGAGATTATTTACCGTTTATCGTTTACCGTTCACTGTTTACCAATTTACTTGATTACCTGCTTACTTGATTACTTGACTATTTGAGTATGTGATTACCGTAAATTACGTGTTCATATGAAATTGCCCACCGTTTAAGGCGAGTGTGTATTTCATCTCACTCGACCTACTAAAATGATAAATTTTTACCGTTCACCGATTTATTCGATTACTTGTGCATGTTGTAAGCTCTAAGATGAACTGGGCCCTGTCCCTGGTTACTAACCTACTCGAGCCAGGACTGGGATCGGTCGGGTAGGTTAGAACCCTGCGACACAGTTTCGGTATACTCGAGTACTACCACTGGAGGGATAAGGTGATGGCCAGACAAACCGAGGGGATCCGAAGTTATAAGGTGAAGTTGACCGAAATGGTTCCACTGGAACATCATATCCTTCAATGTCTGTTTATTTTTGCATACTGATAACTGTATCATGCCCTATATGGCCAAGGTGCAAACCTTGAACCATGCTTGTGTTATACTCAAATTACTCGTACAATGATAACTATCTCATGTTAATCGTGCCAATATGCAACTTGAACCATAGCATGTGTTATGTTTCAAAATTACTTGATTTTATTAGAACTGCTAGAGTGTTCTTTGGAACCTCACTGGGGCTGTGTAGGCTGCATTCCAGCTTTTTATTTTCCTTAATAGGGTTTCGAGAGCCAAGAGTTGCTCGTTTAATAGTACTAAGATGTTTTCTTTGAAGAAGCCTTAAAGTTGTATTATAGCGGGATGGTTGTAGTACAATCTCTTTTGGATTGTATTAAGGATTTGAAAAGCTAACTAATTGTAAGCATGCCAATATTTTTGGAGTACTTTTAACATTATATATTGAAGTTATTTGAAATATTTCGAGCTTTTGAATATGGATTGTAGTGAGTCGCTATCCCGAGAGTTGGGCAGGCGTCCCGCGGATACCCTTTGGTTCGCCTTTAGGGCGAGAAGTGGGGGCGTCAACAAGTGGTATGCAAGCTTAGGCTTTAGATCTATGTAGTGTATTCCTAGGCTTAAAAGTTTTAGGATCGGACTGTGGATTGGTTTGAAAGTTAAAGTGACAAACTTGTAGGGATGAAAAATTCAGAGCGTTTCGCGTGGTCTCTGCGCGGAGGTGAGTTGGACGCGGAAAGTGGTGTTAATGGTCCTTACTATATGAATGAGTAAAGACTTAAGTGTTTTTTCTTAGAGTGAAGTTAAGTGGATCATGAATGTGATAGGTATAAAACGCTTTATCTTTGATACTTGGAGGAAAATAAGATATGTATGTTGGGTAGGAATCTCAAAATGTGGTCATTTACTCTTGGGACCGGCCTGGCTCGAGTTGTGATTACGCGTTTGTTTCGGATTCTTGTACCGAGTACTTAAGAGTTGAGGGCAATCCTAAGGACTTGAGATCTTCCATTTGTGGGGAATAAGATGAATCGATATTTCACCATGAATAGTTACAGGAAACCAATAATCGTTTGGCTAAGAAATGGGCACAATAATTAAGAGCGGCAGGTGAGAAGTCGTAGCCAGAGATCCTAGTGCTGGGAATGAAGTTGAATGTTGTTAAGAGTTTGTGCTTGGAGAATGAAATGTACTTTTATGATCACCTGTTTACTTTGCTTTACTGACTTTGACTTGTATGAACTTACTTGACTTCTAAAACCTGTGTATGATTTAATGAGCTCTAGTTTTGTGTTTAAACTTGTATGGTGATAATGTTAATTTGGTGGTAAAGTGATTTCATTTTTCTTTAAAAGTTGTTACTGGTATATGTGTGTAGTTCAATTAGTTGTGAGGTTTATGCATATGCATATAGATTAGCTGTGAACATGGAAACTAGAGGACAACGAAAGGGACGTCAGCCCAAACAACCCCGAAATAAAAAAGTAGATAATGGGTCTGGTATTGATCAAAACGCCGAGCCAAGGGCTGGGAGAGGAGATGACCAAATGGGAGTAGTTTTAACTCGCATGACGGATGTATTAGAGCTCAGGGAAACCAACGTGGAAACCAAGAGATAGGGGAGGATCGAGCTTTAGAGCGGTTTCAGAAATTCTTCCCGCCCAAATTTTCTGGAGGACCTGTCCCAAAAAAGTGGCTGAGAATTGGTTAGAGAATAAATAAGGAATATATTCGATGCCTTGGACTACACAGAGGAAAGACAAGTCACTTTTGCTATATTTCAACTTGAGGGAGCAGCTCGAGCTTGGTGGAATGTTATAAGAAACAAGTGGGAAAGAGATCAAACTCCAAGGACTTGGATAAACTTTGTAATGAGAAGTTTAATGAGAAATTTCTTCCTCCACTTGTCCAAGAAAAGAGAAGAAGACGATTTTATAAAGCTTCGTCAAGGAACTTTGAGTGTGGCTGAGTAACGAAACACGATTCACGAAATTATCTACATATGCCTCCGGAATTGGTAGCTACGGAACGGAAGAGAATAAGACGGTTTATCCAAGGATTAAATTTAGAAAATCCCAAGATGCCCTTGCTGCAGCACAGATTGAAACATTTAGTGACGCTCTCGAGAAAGCGCAAAGGGTAGAAAGCACAAAATCCCAACTGAGAGCCTTTTCAAGCGAGGAAGAGAGATGTATCCGATAGTAAACTAAGAGAAATTGGACCACCACCCAAAGTTAGAAAAGGAGTGGATAGAGTAAGACTATCACTTCCTTCACCACTCATGATAAAGGAACCAGAAGGAACTATGTCACAAGGAGCTCCAGTAGGACAGATACAATCAAAGGAAACCTCGCAAGCAAGTCAAGTCACAACGCCTCGTCCGACTTGTGGGTATTGTGGAAGGACGAATCATACGGAAGAAAACTGCTGGCTAAAGGGGCGAAAGTGTATGGGATGCGGGAGCACCAACCATAAAGTTCACGACTGTCCAAAGAGGTATCCACGAGAAACTACTACTCAACAAGGAAATGGAACTATCCCTCGACAAATCAATGGAAGAAGAAACCGACCAGTGGCATCTACAAGAACATATGAAATGATCACACAACAAGGTTCGGGGTTATCTGAAATTACAGAAGGTATGAATTTCGAGAACGAAATTCTTTTTAAGGAGGGAAGGTTGTGAGGACCCGAATTTTTTTTTCTTATTTTATTTTATTTTACCGGCCTAATTAGTTATTACTCACCCGTTTTCTCTGAATAATTTATTTCAACCATTTTAAACTTATTTACATGGAACTATGGCTTACATGTGTTTTTAAAATGACTTGTTACAAAAATTAATTTTTGGAAAGCACGTTTAGTGAGGCTAATGAATTTGCGTTTGGAGGTAACAATCGATTCGAGGGTACAATGAGCTTGGAGATTGAAGACTTATACATTAGTCTTAAAATATGTATTTTTTTATGTTTAAGTACTCAAGTGACGGTTAGTATACTATCGTTATAAGAATTCCTTAGAAATTTCGCTGTATTGCACGCGAATCGAAAGTTCGCGTATATCGAGCCGGAGCGGTTAATTGGAGATTTAAGGAATTTATTCTAGACTATTAAGAGTGAATAATTATAACGTTTAAGAAAGTGCATTGGAGGTTTAGTGCACAAGTGAAACAAATCCGAGCGGAATCGGGCACGAAACGCGCACTGTTAAAGGGTTGACTTTTGGAGCACCTTTTGGCCACACACTTAAGCTTCTCAAGGAAGCTTCATTTTCAGCAAAACTCTCTCTCACCTTGCTCAAAGCAGCCGTACACCCCCTAGGAGGAAGAAGACCCAAAGTTCTTCATTTTCTTGCTTCATTTCTTGACCAAATCACCTCAAATTCACACTACACCTTGCAAATAACTTGAAGATCAACTTAAGCTAGGAAAGGAGCTTGTTTCTCACGGTTTTCTTGAGCTTCAAAGGACTGAAAATTTCTGGTTTTATCATCTAAAGAGGTAATCAAATATCAAACCCTTGAATCTTAGTTTATGTAAGTTGATTTGCACATGTAAGCTTATAGATGCATGTGAGTAGCTCTATATTGTTGGAAATTTTGTGAATGGGCTCTATGAAATCCCACAATGGCTTGATGAACTGATTTGATGAAAGTTGATGTTATTAATGTTGGATTAGTGCTTAATCTAGTGAAAATAAGTTGTGTTGTGAAAGAAAACTCAAAGGAAGTGAGATGAGCAAAAGTGACGATTCTGCCCCTATTTTTCCGTGAGCATTAGTGCACTTTTTTGTGGTTCAATTGACTTGATTTTGATGTAAATATGTTGTGTGGGTTGTGTGGAAAGTTTCCACCAAAAATCATCCAAATTGGTTGGCCAAAAGTTGAGATTTCGAAAATGTAGCAAAACTGGAAATGTAACCAGAGCCTCTCTGGCAGTGGTTTTGTTTCGGCCATAACTCTTTGCTCCGACGTCAAAATCGAGTACTGTTTGCCGCATTAGAAACTAGACACTTCCATTTTTCCAACGGTATAAAATTCATACCCTGATTCCGCCTGAGTGGGCCGTACAAACCTTGTAAAGTTGCCTGTTCTGTTTCTCGTCTGTACTGGAAGCCCTGTTTTGAGCTGCGACTTGATGCTCAAATATGAGTTAGTTGTGGACAGAATTTTAAAACGATTCCCTCTGAGAAATTGTAGCGTTATGAATTTAGTTTTCAACGCCACTGACCACGCTCAATTCTGAGTTGAATTGAGTGAGTTATGGCCGGATTTCAGATCTGTCTTCGTGAAAGAAAACCCTAATTCTGGACTGATTTATAGCTAATCTTGATTTGGGACTTGTTATTCGAAATCCTTGGTGTTAATCACCTACCAAATGTATTTTGGATGTTTCCTAGACTTTGTCTTCATAAATGAATCATGTTCGAGGAATTTTCATTGGCCAAATGTTTGAGAAAAGAAAAACGAAAGTGCAAGGCAGATTTGCCTTAGCAAATTGTGGAACTTTAATGATTTTGTTAACCGACTTCCCGAACGAATTTTTGCATGAAATTTGACAGAGGAATAGCCATTATATGGTAGCATAATCATACCAAATTTGGTGCCGTTATAAGTCTATTTTGATGCCCAAATTGAAGTCCCAAAGTTATGTTTCAAATCTGGAAAATTGCCTAATGATCTTCATTTTGAAGCAATTTTGAGCCACTATATCTTGGTGCTCAAAGGTATGATTCTTGTTCCGTTTGTTTTTTTTTTTTTTAACTTTCATTGTAACTCTAATTGATTTTCAAATTTGAGAGGTTAGTTCGCATTCTGTGAATTTTACCGAATTTTCAAAATTTGCCAACAACCCAAATCTGTCTCGGGAGTTCAAATCAGCAACTTGAAACCAAATTTGAGTGTCTTACATTTTGAATCATGGAAAAGTTCCTAGGAACTTTTAGTATTTTGAAAGTAGTTTCCAACGGTATCAAGTTTTCCAATTTTGGACCTACGGAGAGTGAGATATGATTTTTCAAAGATCGCACCTCAAATCTGAAATTTTCAAACTTGACGGAAATTGAGCTTTAGAGACTCTTCCCAATCCTTCACTACTAATTGACCATTTTGGACTTGTCTTCATGAAGGAAATCAGTTTTTCCTTGTGTTGTTAAAACACCACTTTTGAATCTTGAATTTTAAGCGAGTAAAGCTCCATTTCACGGTATTTTCTTAAATTGTACAAGTGTACAATCTTCCTTGATAATTAGGGGTTTTAAGTGATAGGTAATTGTTAATTGCTCAGGCACTCAAGAGGACCTTCAAGAGGATCTCGAAGCGGACGCCTAAACACTTGTTGAGCACTTACTCACTTGTTTTGAATAGGTAAGTGTTCCATATAGGAGTACGTGATTTGAATAGTTTTATGACATGTTTACTCCATGGTCATTATGTGTTTAACTGTTAAGTGTTACCGATAATTGCTCCTATGAACTGTTCCACTGTTTTAAGGCGAGTGTGTACTTATCTCACTCGACCTACGAAAATGATAAATTTTTACCGTTAACCGAGATTATTTACCGTTTATCGTTTACCGTTCACTGTTTACCAATTTACTTGATTACCTGCTTACTTGATTACTTGACTACTTGAGTATGTGATTACCGTAAATTACGTGTTCATATGAAATTGCCCACCGTTTAAGGCGAGTGTGTATTTCATCTCACTCGACCTACTAAAATGATAAATTTTTACCGTTCACCGATTTATTCGATTACTTGTGCATGTTGTAAGCTCTAAGATGAACTGGGCCCTGTCCCTGGTTACTAACCTACTCGAGCCAGGACTGGGATCGGTCGGGTAGGTTAGAACCCTGGGACACAGTTTCGGTATACTCGAGTACTACCACTGGAGGGATAAGGTGATGGCCAGACAAACCGAGGGGATCCGAAGTTATAAGGTGAAGTTGACCGAAATGGTTCCACTGGAACATCATATCCTTCAATGTCTGTTTATTTTTGCATACTGATAACTGTATCATGCTAATATGCCAAGGTGCAACCTTGAACCATGCTTGTGTTATACTCAAATTACTCGTACAATGATAACTATCTCATGTTAATGTGCCAAATATGCAACCTTGAACCATACATGTGTTATGTTCAAATTACTTGATTTATTAGAACTGCTAGAGTGTCTTGGAACCTCACTGGGCTGTGTAGCTCATTCCACATTTTTATTTTCCTTAATAGGGTTCGAGACCAAGAGTGCTCGTTAATAGTACTAGATTGTTTTCTTTTGAAGACCTTAAGTTGTATTATAGCGGATGGTTGTAGTACATACTCTTTTGGATTGTATTAAGATTGAAAGCTAACTAATTGTAAGCATGCAATATTTTGGAGTACTTTAATTATATATTGAAGTTATTTGAAATATTTCGAGCTTTTGAATTATGGATTGTAGTGAGTCCTATCGAGAGTTGGGCAGGCGTCCCGCGGATACCCTTTGGTTCGCCTTAGGGAGAAGTGGGGGCGTCACAGTTGGTATCAGAGCTTAGGCTTTAGATCTTTGTAGTGTATCCTAGGCTTAAAAGTTTAGGATTCCGGACTGTGGGATTGGTTTGAAAGTTAAGTGACCACTTGTAGGGATGAAAATCAGAGCCGTTTCGCGTGGTCTCTGCGCGGGGTGAGTTTGGACCAAGTGGTGTTATGGTCCTTACTATATGAATGAGTAAAGACTTAAGTGTTTTTCTAGAGTGAAGTTATGGATCATGAATGTGATAGGTATAAAACCTTTATCTTGATACTTGGAGGAAAATAAGATATGTATGTTGGGTAGGAATCTCAAATGTGGTCATTTACTCTTGGGACCGGCTGGCTCGAGTTGTGAATTACCTTGTTTCGGATTCTTGTACCCGAGTACTTAAGAGTTGAGGGCAATCCTAAGGACTTGAGATCTCCATTTGTGGGGAATAAGAATGAATCGATATTTCACATGAATAGTTACAGGAAACCAATAATCGTTTGGCTAAGATGGCACAATAATTAAGAGCGGCAGGTGGAGAAGATCGTAGCCCAGAAGATCCTAGTGCTGGGAATGAAGTTGAATGTGTTAAGAGTTTGTGCCTTGGAGATGAATGTACTTTTAATGATCACCTGTTTACTGACTTTGACTTGGTATGAACTTTACTTGACTCTAACCTGTGTTATGATTTAATGAGCTCTAGTTTGTGTTTACTTGTATGGTGATAATGTTATTTGTGTAAGTGATTTCATTTTTCTTTAAAAGTTGTTACTGGTATATGTGTGTAGTTCAATTATGGCTTAGTGTGAGGTTTATGCATATGCATATAGATTAGCTGTGAACATGGAAACTAGAGGACAACGAAAGGGACGTCAGCCCAAACAACCCCGAAATCAAAAAGTAGATAATGGGTCTGGTATTGATCAAAACGCCGAGCCAAGGGCTGGGAGAGGAGATGACCAAATGGGAGTAGTTTTAACTCGCATGACGGATGTATTAGAGCTCAGGGAAACCAACGTGGAAACCAAGAGATAGGGGAGGATCGAGCTTTAGAGCGGTTTCAGAAATTCTTCCAGCCCAAATTTTCTGGAGGACCTGACCCAAAAGTGGCTGAGAATTGGTTAGAGAATATAAGGAATATATTCGATGCCTTGGACTACACAGAGGAAAGACAAGTCACTTTTGCTATATTTCAACTTGAGAGAGCAGCTCGAGCTTGGTGGAATGTTATAAGAAACAAGTGGGAAAGAGATCAAACTCCAAGGACTTGGATAAACTTTGTATGAGAGTTTAATGAGAAATTTCTTCCTCCACTTGTCCAAGAAAAGAGAGAAGACGATTTTATAAAGCTTCGTCAAGGAACTTTGAGTGTGGCTGAGTACGAAACACGATTCACGAAATTATCTACATATGCTCCGGAATTGGTAGCTACGGAACGGAAGAGAATAAGACGGTTTATCCAAGGATTAAATTTAGAAATCCAAGATGCCCTTGCTGCAGCACAGATTGAAACATTTAGTGATGCTCTCGAGAAAGCGCAAAGGGTAGAAAGCACAAAATCCCAACTGAGAGCCTTTCAAGCGAGGAAGAGAGATGTATCCGATAGTAAACTAAGAGAAATTGGACCACCACCCAAAGTTAGAAAAGGAGTGGATAGAGTAAGACTATCACTTCCTTCACCACTCATGATAAAGGAACCAGAAGGAACTATGTCACAAGGAGCTCCAGTAGGACAGATACAATCAAAGGAAACCTCGCAAGCAAGTCAAGTCACAACGCCTCGTCCGACTTGTGGATATTGTGGAAGGACGAATCATACCGAAGAAAACTGTTGGCTAAAGGGGCAAAAGTGTATGGGATGCGGGAGCACCAACCATAAAGTTCACGACTGTCCAAAGAGGTATCCACGAGAAACTACTACTCAACAAGGAAATGGAACTATCCCTCGACAAGTCAATGGAAGAAGAAACCGACCAGTGGCATCTACAAGAACATATGAAATGATCACACAACAAGGTTCAGGGTTATCTGAAATTACAGAAGGTATGAATTTCGAGAACGAAATTCTTTTTAAGGAGGGAAGGTTGTGAGATCCCGAATTTTTTTTTTCTTATTTTATTTTATTTTACTGGCCTAATTAGTTATTACTCACCCGTTTTCTCTGAATAATTTATTTCAACCATTTTAAACTTATTTACATGGAACTATGGCTTACATGTGTTTTTAAAATGACTTGTTACAAAAATTAATTTTTGGAAAGCTCGTTTAGTGAGGATAATGAATTTGCGTTTGAATTTGCGTTTAGTGAGGATAATTTTCCAAGCAGGTCTTATACAGTTTCTTCATACATACCAGCATTTCATTTACACTGCCACTAGCCGTTGGGTCAGTCCCACTAGTGAGCATTTCATTAGCACCGCCACTATCCGTTGGGTCAGTCCCACTAGTGAGCATTTCTTTTGCACTGCCATTTCATATTGGGGTCAGTCCCCTTCGGGTCAGTCTCGATTTTAATTTCAAGTTGGGGTCAATCCCCTTCGGGTCAGTCCCGATTTAATTTCATGTTGAGGTCAGTCCCCCTTCGGGTCAGTCCCGATTTAATTTCATGTTGGGGTCAGTCCCCTTCGGGTCAGTCCCGATTTTAATTTCATGACCAATTTTAATTTCATGTTGGGGTCAGTCCCCTTCGGGTCAGTCCTGATTTAATTCCTGTTGGGGTCAGTCCCCTTTTAAATTTCTTGTTCGGATCAGTCCCATGATTTAAATTTTGTTCGGGTCAGTCCCATGATTTAATTTTGTTCGGGTCAGTCCCATGATTTTAAATTTTGTTCGGGTCAGTCCCGTTTAATTTTCTTATCTGGGTCAGTCCCATTTTAAAGTTTTTTGACCAAAGGGGTCAGTCCTTAGTCGTTCGAGTAGTCTAAACAATAACACAGGTAAGTATTTTTGGTGTCTACTTCTTTGTCTTAAATTTTTCCAAAATTCAGACAAAGAGGGGCAAACTGTAGACACCAAATTTTTATTTATTTAGCTTTATTTTTCATTTTTATTGATAATTATCTAGTTGTACTCATTCATCTCATGATTTTTTGTTTTTAGACATTTTTTTAGCATTTTAGATATTAAATTTTTAATTTAGCTTTATTTATTTTATCCATTTTTACTCATTAGTCTTTTATTTTCTATTTTTAAGGCATTGTTTAGTATTAAAATTTGTCAAAAAGAAAAAAAGAGAAAATTGTCCACAAAAATATATACTTTAATTTTCTTAGATTCGATTATAAAGTTTTGTTGTTTGTTTAATTTTTTTTTTTTTAAAAAAAAAAAGAGGAGAAAGCAAACTCACGCATGTGTGAGCTACACACGATCCAAGCCCTTCCTCAGCTTCATATCAGAAACCAGATACGCGCAGTACAAAAAAATGGCAGCTGGCTTTTTCTTCCGATTTTCATTGGTTCCTCCAAAGGATTCTAAGTACAAGCGGGATCAAAGGGGCAAGAGCAGGCCACATAAACCCATTTTTGGGGTTTGAGATCTGAGCCTTCCATCGTAGGTTTAGGTTTTGGGTTCCTTTAAATGCTTGAAAACGCAGCTAGCAAAAAAGAGACTGGGGGTGACGGCAGAGAGGGGAGATATAGAAAAAAAGGCTTTCGGCCAAGAGAGAGGAAGAGAGGGATAATGAGTGACGGCTAGGTTGAGAAACCAAGGGCGTGACGGCTGAAGAGAGAGGGGTTGACAAGCTTGAGAGAAGAAAAAGAAAGGCTGCTTCGGTGGGAGAAAAACGAAAAAACAGAGAAAGATCAAGCAAGAAAAGCTACGGCCTTTGGGGAGAAAAGCAAGAAATGGTTTCGGCTGTGTAAAGGGCAAGGAAGGTTACGGAAAGAGCCAGGAAACCTAGGAAAGTTACGGGCTTTGGGCAAGTAGGAAGAGAGAGTTTCAGCCGTGGGGTTTCGGGGAAGAACGAACAAGGAAAAAGGAAGAGATGGCTAGAGGAAGCAAGAATGGGTTCGGGCAGATTGAGTGAGGTTAGGAAATTTGAGAGAAAGCCGAGGGTTAAGGGTCAATCTAGGCTGCGAAGGGAAGAGAAAGGAAACGAAGGAAAAGCTGCAGAATTTTGCGCAACAAGGGCTGATTTTCAGCCATCTTTGAGCTCCAATATCTCTTTGATCTTTGCTCCTTTTAAGAAAATTTCCAGTTCTGCACAAATTAGGGAGTTAAAGGAAGTAGTTTTGTTCAGAAATATTTCACAGAAAACATCAAAAGGGTCTCTGAATTTGGTCCCCAAATCCTCCGCTGGTACTGGTTCAGAGCCGCAACGAGACAACTTCAGCCGCTCTTTCACGGCGTTTCCTATCCGGGTTTTGATCCAAAAAGCTTCATCAGGTACTCTTTTGAATTAATCTTATAGTTTCTCCTCCTTGTCTTCATGGCATGATAGCAACTGCACATGAAACTTCTGTTTGATGACTTGCCGTGTCTGATAGGAGCCTATTTTTGTAGCTTGCATTATGTTCGTTTAGTGTGTTGAATAAGTTGCGGACAGTTTTAAAAGCTGCAGAAATTAGAAACCAGTAATAAGAAAGAAAAACTCTCTGTGGGTTGCACGATATTGTCTTGAGACTCTTTGTGCGAAAAGCCATTAAGATTTTGTTACATTTCTTTGTGTTTCCTCGCTTTCTTGGCCTGGTTTCTCTCAGTTGATGGATGTTTGAAGATGTGTGTGAGTTTGGTGGATAAATGGTGAGTCTAATACAATGTTTTCGGCATTTAATCTACGCGAGTTGAAGCTGCAAAATTTGCAGCAGAACAAAAGTTTTTGCATTCTCTTTGCTGTTTTCTTTCCTGCAACTGCTCACCAAAGTTTCGGCCATCCAATTTGCTGGTTGATCATATGTTGGAAAGAGGAATTGGATAAGAGGTGTTGGGTTTGCATGTTTGGGGTCTGAAATACTCGAATCATGTTCAAATACTTGCTGGAAAAATAAACAACGAAATTACCGAACCATCTTGCATGAAGTTTTGTTAGTATTTGCATGATTTCCTTCTGTGTTGTTGCTTGCTTGAACTGCGGTAGCTATGTAGCCCAAAGCTTTGATGTTTGGTGAAAACGCCCAACTCCCCCTCGGTTGTCGAAGCTTCAAAGCTTAGGAAGGAAATTGCAGAAAACTTGCGGCACTTTTTCCTTTTTCTTCTATTGCTGTTTTGCTGTTTACTTTTATCCTTGATGGTCAGCTTCATTTCCTTTGCTTCAATCCTGCAATGAAGTTGCATGTTTATCCGATGATGGGTAGGTAGAATCCTGGTATTTGATAAACCTGTTTGCATGATTAAACGGATAGAGTCGCGGCTGGAAAATTGCTGCAAGGCAGCAAGCTTCATTTTTTTAGTTTGCAGAAGTTTAAGCCTTCTACGTAGCTGCATGCATGAACAAGAAGGGAAAATTACACTTCACTCCCCTTAGCTTCTACTGATGCTGCACAAGCCCAATTATGTTTTAATTTCTTGCAATTAAGTCCTAAAATAATTGTAATTGGAACTATTACTTGACCCTTTTATTACTTTTGAACCCTTGAAGTTCCCAAAGTGTTTAATTGGACTTGAGTAATTGGTTAATATTTGCAATTGGGTCCTTGGTAGTTTTTCTATTTTAGAAATTTGATCAATAATTTACTTTTCTTGGAAACTATGCATTGTTTGATTCCATTTAAGTTGCAATTGGGAGGGATTTGGTGATTTTGTTTATATTTTACTATTTAATTGGTGCCTTGACCCGTTTATTGTTTTGAAGCTATTTTTCCTTCATTTGATTGCCATCGCAAGGGAGGTACACTCTATCCCTCATTTCCACTTTATTTGACTCTATGTGTCTATGTGATTTATGTGCTTAATTGCATGCCTTTTGAATGTTTTCATTTTATTTATTTATTTATCCTCTTTATTTGTTTTAGTTTTGTATAGTTATTTTCAATTTCGATCATTTGGAAGGCACTTGAATGCCAAAATTGTAATAGCTAGGGTATTATTTATTTTATTTTATTTCGTTTCCCCTCTTAGAGTGTATGATGTGTGCACGAGTCTCGGCCCACGCAACGACCCAGTCCGAGTTCCATTGGGCCCAGTCACACGTGCACGGGCCAAGCTCTTCAAAGAATCACTCCAAGCCCTGGTTCGAGTCGTCCAAGACCAACATGGAGTTCACAAAGATATTGAGGGCTTAGAGAGAGACAATCAAGCCATTTACACCATGATCCAAGCCCACGAAGACTCAAGTGGGCCTTCAAGAGGATCGGCCCTATAAGGCCTTAGCCTTAGTACTTGTTAGATTGGATTAATTTGTCTTCATAGCTCATTGGGCCGGCCCATCTTGGACACCAAGATGGCCGAACTCTTGCCATTGTTTCCTTAGGGTTTTTCAGTCACTTTAGCCTATAAATAGGCTTGCTTTGTAAGGTTTTAGGTAGACGTTTTATCAATAAAGTTTTGCATATTTTCGATTCTTCTTGAGAGAGAGATTCGACCCCTTTACTTGCTTTGGCAAGGGTTTTGAGCAGTCTTGCGTCCTGTCCTAGATTGTTCTACCGACCTATTCCCCTGGAGTATTCACCTTCATCGGAGTGTCGTCTACCGTCTTGAATCAAATCGTGTCGTCCGTTTGGTTCTAGATCCCGCAATTCCAAGCGTTGGACATCCTCGCTCTGAGACCAAGGAGCTTCAAAGGCAAGTTGATGGCCTCTTAGGTAAGGGTTGGGTCAAGGAAAGTCTAAGTCCTTGCGCCGTGCCTGTGATACTTGTTCCCAAAAAGGACGGTACTTGGCGCATGTGCACTGACTGTCGGGCTGTGAATGCTATCACTGTGAAATATCGTCATCCCATTCCTAGACTTGATGATATGCTTGATGAACTCGATGGGGCCATTATTTTCACCAAAATTGACTTAAGGAGTGGCTATCATCAAATTAGGATGAAAGAAGGTGATGAGTGGAAAACAGCCTTCAAAACCAAACATGGTCTCTATGAGTGGCTAGTCATGCCTTTTGGCTTGACTAATGCTCCTAGCACCTTCATGCGACTAATGAACCATGTTTTGAGGCATTTTATTGGCAAGTTTGTCATTGTTTACTTTGATGACATCCTGATCTATAGTCATAGTGAGCATGAGCACTTAGAGCATGTGAGATTAGTTCTTGAGACACTTCGACAGGCGAGTCTATACGCCAACCTCAAGAAGTGCACCTTTTGTACTAACGAACTTGTGTTTTTAGGCTATGTGGTAAGTTCGCAGGGCATCAAGGTGGACAAATCCAAGATTGAGGCCATCGAGCAATGGCCAACTCCCACATCCGTCCCTGACGTGCGCAGCTTCCTTGGATTGGCGGGCTTTTACCGGCGCTTTGTCAAAGATTTTAGCACCATTGCCGCCCCGTTGACCACCGTAACAAAGAAGAATGACAAGTTCCACTGGGGAGAATCACAAGAACAAGCATTTCTCGCCCTCAAGGACACGCTCACACATGCACCTGTGTTAGCATTACCAAACTTTCACAAGACTTTTGAAATTGAATGTGATGCTTCTGGTGTAGGTATTGGAGCGGTCCTCATGCAAGACAAGAGGCCTTGTGCCTTCTTTAGTGAGAAACTGGGCGGAGCTGCATTAAACTATCCCACATACGACAAGGAGTTGTACGCATTAGTGAGGGCCTTGGAGACTTGGCAACACTATCTTCGTCCTCGGGAGTTCGTGATACACACTGATCACGAGTCATTGAAGTACCTCAAGGGACAACCCAAGTTAAGCAAGCGGCATGCCAAATGGGTAAGCTTCATTGACACCTTTTCATATGTCATCAAGTATAAGACTGGCAAAACGAATGTAGTGGCTGATGCATTATCACGTAGACATTCGTTGCTTGCCCTTCTGGATGCCAAGTTACTAGGGTTCGAAATGGTTAAGGAACTCTACACAAATGATCATGACTTTGGTGATATCTATGTTGCTTGTGTTAAGAACCCGCAGGGCAAATACTTCTTGCATGATGGATTTCTATTCCATGTAGATAAGCTGTGTGTACCTAATTCTTCCATTCGTGATCTTTTGATTCGAGAGGCACATAGTGGTGGTCTCATGGGCCACTTTGGCATCACCAAGACTCTGGCCATGTTGCAAGAGCACTTTTACTGGCCTCATATGCGTCGAGATGTTGAACGCATGGTTGGTAGATGCGCTACTTGTCACAAGGCAAAGTCTAAGACAAATCCATATGGCTTGTATACCCCATTACCTATCCCACACCATCCTTGGGTTGACTTGTTTATGGACTTTGTGCTAGGTTTGCCTAGATCACCGAGGGGTAATGACTCCATATTTGTGGTGGTTGATAGATTTTCTAAAATGGCACATTTTATTCCTTGTCATAAAACTGACGATGCATCTCATATTGCTACTTTATTTTTCAAAGAGATTGTCCGTCTGCATGGCATGCCTAGGACTATTGTTAGTGACAGGGATGTGAAGTTCCTGAGTTACTTTTGGAAGACTTTGTGGTCCAAACTTGGCACTAGGTTATTATTCTCCACCACTAGTCATCCTCAAAGCGATGGACAAACTGAAGTTGTCAATCGCACACTTGGCACTTTACTTCGGGCCTTGATTAAAAAGAATCTTAAGTCTTGGGAGGAGTGCTTACCTCATGTTGAATTTGCCTACAACCGAACTGTGCATAGTGCAACACAATATTCCCCCTTTGAGATTGTTTATGGCTTCAACCCCCTTACCCCCCTTGATCTGGTGCCATTACCTTCCTCTGAGCACACAAGCTTAGATGGGAAAAGGAAAGCTGATTTTGTGCGCAGGTTACATGAAGCTGTGCGAGCAAACATCGAGAGGCGCACGCAGTAATACATCCAACAGGCCAACAAGCACCGCCGCAAGATGACTTTTGAGCCTGGAGATTGGGTGTGGCTACACTTGAGGAAAGAGCGATTCCCCAAGCAACGTCAAAGCAAATTATCCCCACGAGGTGATGGACCATTTCGGGTACTCCAAAAAGTCAGTGACAACGCATACAAGTTGGAGCTACCTGGGGAATACAATGTTAGTGCGACATTCAACGTCGCGGACCTAAGTCCATTTCTTGACGAGAAGGATCCAGATTTGAGGGCAAATCCTTCTCAAGAGGAGGGGACTGATGTGTGCACGAGTCTCGGCCCACGCAACGACCCAGTCCGAGTTCCATTGGGCCCAGTCACACGTGCACGGGCCAAGCTCTTCAAAGAATCACTCCAAACCCTGGTTCGAGTCGTCCAAGACCAACATGGAGTTCACAAAGATATTGAGGGCTTAGAGAGAGACAATCAAGCCATTTACACCATGATCCAAACCCACGAAGACTCAAGTGGGCCTTCAAGAGGATCGGCCCTATAAGGCCTTAGCCTTAGTACTTGTTAGATTGGATTAATTTGTCTTCATAGCTCATTGGGCCGGCCCATCTTGGACACCAAGATGGCCGAACTCTTGCCATTGTTTCCTTAGGGTTTTTCAGTCACTTTAGCCTATAAATAGGCTTGCTTTGTAAGGTTTTAGGTAGACGTTTTATCAATAAAGTTTTGCATATTTTCGATTCTTCTTGAGAGAGAGATTCGACCCCTTTACTTGCTTTGGCAAGGGTTTTGAGCAGTCTTGCGTCCTGTCCTAGATTGTTCTACCGACCTATTCCCCTGGAGTATTCACCTTCATCGGAGTGTCGTCTACCGTCTTGAATCAAATCGTGTCGTCCGTTTGGTTCTAGATCCCGCAATTCCAAGCGTTGGACATCCTCGCTAGATCCTTGGGCAAACGTGCTACGTGTCTCGAAACGTGTTGATCGAGGAACGTATCAGTGTAGTAGGCTTCCCCCGAATGTAATAGTTAGGGCTTTATTTGCTTTATTTATGTGTTTTGCATGTTTATGTGCTACGTGTTACCGCTTTCTTAGGGTCTTGCATTTAGATATCATGATTATGTGTTATGTGTTATATGTGATTCATGTGTTTATATGCTTTTATTAGGTCTTACATGATTTATTTGATTGTAACCGATGTGTGACGTCACCACACTAGTCCAATGCTAGTTGTGGTCAACTTCTCGATACTACACTAGTCCAACGCTAGTTGTGGTTCCCTTGTCCGATTTCTCACTAGCCCAACGCTAGCGAGGAAATAGAAATAAGGGCTAGTCCAACGCTAGACCCTTAGAAGCCCTTCGAGCTTTAGTTCATGATTGTGTGACAAAACCACTTCATTTCATGCATATTTTTCACTTTCTAGGGTCGTCTATCATCTCTTGCATGCTCCCTTATATGTATAGCCCTTATCCCATATTTTCCCTTATATGTATATTCCTTACCCTATGTGTGGTACATAACATTAGACTTGCATTTCATTTAAGAGATATAAACTAGGTTAAATCATTTGCATGCTAGATTAGGAAAACCCCTTGGATATGGGATATGGACGAGTTTGGCTTTCTAGCCTTAGCACGCTCGTATTCCCTCTATTAAAGGGAAAATTGAGTCACGAACATTAGTCCCCCGTACCCGACATGATGCATTCCTTTAGGCCATGTATATTTGTATAATTATTTTATTTTTCCTTTTCTTAGAGTCTCACATTTTTGCATTATTCGTGACTTCTTCGAAGAGTCTTCATTGAGCGTCACAATTAATGTGATTGGCACCAATTGAGCTTTGAAGAGATATTTTGACCCCCCGATACCCTCCTAGGTCTTGAGTATGCATTCATATAGTACATCCAAATGTGATAAATCTTTGCGTTAAAATAAGAAAATCTTTGACTAAATCGCGCAACTAGCCTTGGCTAGGTCGAAGGGGTGCCTTGGATTTTTATCCTTGCCTTCCCCTTCGTCAAATGTGACTCCCGAACCTTTTTCGTTGGTTTACGTAGACTAGGAGTCGTTTAAAAGGGGTTTCTTTCTACCGTTTCCTGGAAAAAATTCATTTTTAGGTGACTTGGTACACCTTAACTCTATACCAAGTGACGACTCCGATTTTTATTTCAAAAACCCTTTTTAAACTATATTTTGGGTCAAATCGTCGCATTTTTAAGTCCCATTTAGACCCATATTTCTCTTCATTTTCTTCGTAAATTAAAATTCATTTTCAAATCAAAATTTCACTTTTCAAACCATGTATTTATTTTTCTTATAAAAAATGGGGCGCGACAGTGACCACTTGTAGGGATGAAAATCAGAGCCGTTTCGCGTGGTCTCTGCGCGGGGTGAGTTTGGGCCAAGTGGTGTTATGGTCCTTACTATATGAATGAGTAAAGACTTAAGTGTTTTTCTAGAGTGAAGTTATGGATCATGAATGTGATAGGTATAAAACCTTTATCTTGATACTTGGAGGAAAATAAGATATGTATGTTGGGTAGGAATCTCAAATGTGGTCATTTACTCTTGGGACCGGCTGGCTCGAGTTGTGAATTACCTTGTTTCGGATTCTTGTACCCGAGTACTTAAGAGTTGAGGGCAATCCTAAGGACTTGAGATCTCCATTTGTGGGGAATAAGAATGAATCGATATTTCACATGAATAGTTTGGCTAAGATGGCACAATAATTAAGAGCGGCAGGTGGAGAAGATCGTAGCCCAGAAGATCCTAGTGTTGGGAATGAAGTTGAATGTGTTAAGAGTTTGTGCCTTGGAGATGAATGTACTTTTAATGATCACCTGTTTACTTTGTTTACTGACTTTGACTTGGTATGAACTTTACTTGACTCTAACCTGTGTTATGATTTAATGAGCTCTAGTTTGTGTTTACTTGTATGGTGATAATGTTATTTGTGTAAGTGATTTCATTTTTCTTTAAAAGTTGTTACTGGTATATGTGTGTAGTTCAATTATGGCTTAGTGTGAGGTTTATGCATATGCATATAGATTAGCTGTGAACATGGAAACTAGAGGACAACGAAAGGGACGTCAGCCCAAACAACCCCGAAATCAAAAAGTAGATAATGGGTCTGGTATTGATCAAAACGCCGAGCCAAGGGCTGGGAGAGGAGATGACCAAATGGGAGTAGTTTTAACTCGCATGACGGATGTATTAGAGCTCAAGGAAACCAACGTGGAAACCAAGAGATAGGGGAGGATCGAGCTTTAGAGCGGTTTCAGAAATTCTTCCCGCCCAAATTTTCTGGAGGACCTGACCCAAAAGTGGCTGAGAATTGGTTAGAGAATATAAGGAATATATTCGATGCCTTGGACTACACAGAGGAAAGACAAGTCACTTTTGCTATAATTCAACTTGAGGGAGCAGCTCGAGTTTGGTGGAATGTTATAAGAAACAAGTGGGAAAGAGATCAAACTCTAAGAACTTGGATAAACTTTGTATGAGAGTTTAATGAGAAATTTCTTCCTCCACTTGTCCAAGAAAAGAGAGAAGACGATTTTATAAAGCTTCGTCAAGGAACTTTGAGTGTGGCTGAGTACGAAACACGATTCACGAAATTATCTACATATGCTCCGGAATTGGTAGCTACGGAACGGAAGAGAATAAGACGGTTTATCCAAGGATTAAATTTAGAAATCCAAGATGCCCTTGCTGCAGCACAGATTGAAACATTTAGTGACGCTCTCGAGAAAGCGCAAAGGGTAGAAAGCACAAAATCCCAACTGAGAGCCTTTCAAGCGAGGAAGAGAGATGTATCCGATAGTAAACTAAGAGAAATTGGACCACCACCCAAAGTTAGAAAAGGAGTGGATAGAGTAAGACTATCACTTCCTTCACCACTCATGATAAAGGAACCAGAAGGAACTATGTCACAAGGAGCTCCAGTAGGACAGATACAATCAAAGGAAACCTCGCAAGCAAGTCAAGTCACAACGCCTCGTCCGACTTGTGGATATTGTGGAAGGACGAATCATACCGAAGAAAACTGTTGGCTAAAGGGGCGAAAGTGTATGGGATGCGGGAGCACCAACCATAAAGTTCACGACTGTCCAAAGAGGTATCCACGAGAAACTACTACTCAACAAGGAAATGGAACTATCCCTCGACAAGTCAATGGAAGAAGAAACCGACCAGTGGCATCTACAAGAACATATGAAATGATCACACAACAAGGTTCAGGGTTATCTGAGATTACAGAAGGTATGAATTTCGAGAACGAAATTCTTTTTAAGGAGGGAAGGTTGTGAGGACCCGAATTTTTTTTTCTTATTTTATTTTATTTTACCGGCCTAATTAGTTATTACTCACCCGTTTTCTCTGAATAATTTATTTCAACCATTTTAAACTTATTTACATGGAACTATGGCTTACATGTGTTTTTAAAATGACTTGTTACAAAAATTAATTTTTGGAAAGCACGTTTAGTGAGGCTAATGAATTTGCGTTTGGAGGTAACAATCGATTCGAGGGTACAATGAGCTTGGAGATTGAAGACTTATACATTAGTCTTAAAATATGTATTTTTTTATGTTTAAGTACTCAAGTGACGGTTAGTATACTATCGTTATAAGAATTCCTTAGAAATTTCGCTGTATTGCACGCGAATCGAAAGTTCGCGTATATCGAGCCGGAGCGGTTAATTGGAGATTTAAGGAATTTATTCTAGACTATTAAGAGTGAATAATTATAACGTTTAAGAGAGTGCATTGGAGGTTTAGTGCACAAGTGAAACAAATCCGAGCGGAATCGGGCACGAAACGCGCAACGCGCACTGTTAAAGGGTTGACTTTTGGAGCACCTTTTGGCCACACACTTAAGCTTCTCAAGGAAGCTTCATTTTCAGCAAAACTCTCTCTCACCTTGCTCAAAGCAGCCGTACACCCCCTAGGAGGAAGAAGACCCAAAGTTCTTCATTTTCTTGCTTCATTTCTTGACCAAATCACCTCAAATTCACACTACACCTTGCAAATAACTTGAAGATCAACTTAAGCTAGGAAAGGAGCTTGTTTCTCACGGTTTTCTTGAGCTTCAAAGGACTGAAAATTTCTGGTTTTATCATCTAAAGAGGTAATCAAATATCAAACCCTTGAATCTTAGTTTATGTAAGTTGATTTGCACATGTAAGCTTATAGATGCATGTGAGTAGCTCTATATTGTTGGAAATTTTGTGAATGGGCTCTATGAAATCCCACAATGGCTTGATGAACTGATTTGATGAAATTTGATGTTATTAATGTTGGATTAGTGCTTAATCTAGTGAAAATAAGTTGTGTTGTGAAAGAAAACTCAAAGGAAGTGAGATGAGCAAAAGTGACGATTCTGCCCCTATTTTTCCGTGAGCATTAGTGCACTTTTTTGTGGTTCAATTGACTTGATTTTGATGTAAATATGTTGTGTGGGTTGTGTGGAAAGTTTCCACCAAAAATCATCCAAATTGGTTGGCCAAAAGTTGAGATTTCGAAAATGTAGCAAAACTGGAAATGTAACCAGAGCCTCTCTGGCAGTGGTTTTGTTTCGGCCATAACTCTTTGCTCCGACGTCAAAATCGAGTACTGTTTGCCGCATTAGAAACTAGACACTTCCATTTTTCCAACGGTATAAAATTCATACCCTGATTCCGCCTGAGTGGGCCGTACAAACCTTGTAAAGTTGCCTGTTCTGTTTCTCGTCTGTACTGGAAGCCCTGTTTTGAGCTGCGACTTGATGCTCAAATATGAGTTAGTTGTGGACAGAATTTTAAAACGATTCCCTCTGAGAAATTGTAGCGTTATGAATTTAGTTTTCAACGCCACTGACCACGCTCAATTCTGAGTTGAATTGAGTGAGTTATGGCCGGATTTCAGATCTGTCTTCGTGAAAGAAAACCCTAATTCTGGACTGATTTATAGCTAATCTTGATTTGGGACTTGTTATTCGAAATCCTTGGTGTTAATCACCTACCAAATGTATTTTGGATGTTTCCTAGACTTTGTCTTCATAAATGAATCATGTTCGAGGAATTTTCATTGGCCAAATGTTTGAGAAAAGAAAAACGAAAGTGCAAGGCAGATTTGCCTTAGCAAATTGTGGAACTTTAATGATTTTGTTAACCGACTTCCCGAACGAATTTTTGCATGAAATTTGACAGAGGAATAGCCATTATATGGTAGCATAATCATACCAAATTTGGTGCCGTTATAAGTCTATTTTGATGCCCAAATTGAAGTCCCAAAGTTATGTTTCAAATCTGGAAAATTGCCTAATGATCTTCATTTTGAACCAATTTTGAGCCACTATATCTTGGTGCTCAAAACTATGATTCTTGTTCCGTTTGTTTTTTTTTTTAAACTTTCATTGTAACTCTAATTGATTTTCAAATTTGAGAGGTTAGTTCGCATTCTGTGAATTTTACCGAATTTTCAAAATTTGCCAACAACCCAAATCTGTCTCGGGAGTTCAAATCAGCAACTTGAAACCAAAATTTGAGTGTCTTACGTTTTGAATCATGGAAAAGTTCCTAGGAACTTTTAGTACTTTGAAAGTAGTTTCCAACGGTATCAAGTTTTCCAATTTTGGACCTACGGAGAGTGAGATATGATTTTTCAAAGATCGCACCTCAAATCTGAAATTTTCAAACTTGACAGAAATTGAGCTTTAGAGACTCTTCCCAATCCTTCACTACTAATTGACCATTTTGGACTTGTCTTCATGAAGGAAATCAGTTTTTCCTTGTGTTGTTAAAACACCACTTTTGAATCTTGAATTTTAAGCGAGTAAAGCTCCATTTCACGGTATTTTCTTAAATTGTACAAGTGTACAATCTTCCTTGATAATTAGGGGTTTTAAGTGATAGGTAATTGTTAATTGCTCAGGCACTCAAGAGGACCTTCAAGAGGATCTCGAAGCGGACGCCTAAACACTTGTTGAGCACTTACTCACTTGTTTTGAATAGGTAAGTGTTCCATATAGGAGTACGTGATTTGAATAGTTTTATGACATGTTTACTCCATGGTCATTATGTGTTTAACTGTTAAGTGTTACCGATAATTGCTCCTATGAACTGTTCCACTGTTTTAAGGCGAGTGTGTACTTTATCTCACTCGACCTACGAAAATTATAAATTTTTACCGTTAACCGAGATTATTTACCGTTTACCGTTTACCGTTCACTGTTTACCAATTTACTTGATTACCTGCTTACTTGATTACTTGACTACTTGAGTATGTGATTACCGTAAATTACGTGTTCATATGAAATTGCCCACCGTTTAAGGCGAGTGTGTATTTCATCTCACTCGATCTACTAAAATGATAAATTTTTACCGTTCACCGATTTATTCGATTACTTGTGCATGTTGTAAGCTCTAAGCTGAACTGGGTCCTGCCCTTGGTTACTAACCTACTCAAGCCAAGACTGGGCTCGGTCGGATAGGTTGGAACCTTGGGACACCGTTTCGGTATACTCGAGTACTACCACTGGAGGGATAAGGTGATGGCCAGAAAAATCGAGGGGATCCGAAGTTATAAGGTGAAGTTGACCGAAATGGTTCCGCTGGAACATCATATCCTTCAATGTGTGTTTATTTTTGCATACTGATAACTGTACCTTGCTAATGTGCCAAGGTGCAACCTTGAACCATGCTTGTGTTATGCTCAAATTACTCGTACAATGATAACTATCTCATGTTAATGTGCCAAATATGCAACCTTGAACCATACATGTGTTATACTCAAATTACTTGATTTATTAGAACTGCTAGAGTGTCTTGGAACCTGTGATGTCTCTCATTCCCTCTCACTTTGGCCGAACCATCAGCTGCAAAAACAACTCAAAGTTTCTCAAATTTTCATCTCCAAATCTTGCACAAACCTTCACCAAATTCAACCAAAATTGAACTACACTTAGCTTAATACTTGGGGATCACATTAAGCTACAAAGGAGAGCTCCAAACCACGGTTTTCTTGGCCAAGGGAAGGATCGAAATATCTGCTTAGCTCATCAACAAACGTAAGTAATGATCAACCACTTAATTCTTGATTTATGGAAGATAGATTACACTCATGAGCTCTTGGATTCTCATGGGCAGCTTTAAATTGATAGAAAATTTTGAATGTGGGCTCTATGAACTCCCACTCTTGGGTTGATGGCTGATATGTTGTTTGATGATGGATTTAATGTTGATTTAGTGCTCAAATTGGTAGATTAATGGTGCATAGCTAGTATAAATTTCAAGGAGTGCATGGATGAAAAATTTCCAATTCTTCCCCTGTTATGATCGTGCCTCTTTTTGCAGAATTTTGTGGTTTTAATGGCTTGTATATGATGTTTATATATTGTATAGATGGTGTATAAAGTTTCATCGAAAAATATTGAGGTTTGATTGGTCAAATGGATTAATCTCACGAAGCTAGCAAACCTGGAAAAATTTTCCCGTAATGCTCAGACAGCCGTCTTGTTTTAGCCATAACTCTGTGCTCCGACATCGAAATCAAGTGCTGTCAGTGGCATTTGAAACTAGACATTCCCAACTTTCCAACGGTATAAAATGCAACCCCTAATTCCACCCGAATACCCTGTACCAACCGTTTAAAGATGACTGTCCTGTTTCTCTGTTTTCCTGGAACGAAGTTCAGAAGCTACAACTTGAGGGCCGAATTTGAGCTAGTTGTGAGCTGAATTTCAAAATGATTTCTTCTGTGAAATTATAGTTTTATGAATTTATTTTCCAACGCCACCAACCATGCTTAATTCGGAGTTGAATTGAGTGATTTGTGAAAAAAATACGAAACCTTCCCTGTTCTTGAAAATCCTAAATTTTGGACAGAATTGATGCTAGACTTGGTGTGGACTTGCCAATTGAATTTCTTGGAGTTAAAACACTTACCAAATGTACCATGAATGTTCCTTAGGCTTATCCTACACAAATGAACCATGTTTGAAGGATTTTCCGTGGCCAAATGTTTGGAATGGAAAACAAAAAACTCAAGGCAGTTTTGCCTTAGGATTTTTCGAAACTTTGGTTGTTTGGTTGACTACCTTTCCGAAGTTATTTCTCCATGAAATTTGGTAGAGGGACAACCCTTATATGGTAGTATTATATTGCTAATTATGGTGTTATTTTGAGGCCGTTTCATGGCTCAAATAAATTACCAAAGTCCATGATTCGAGTTTGGAAAATCCTTATTTCACAAGGGAATTTTGGTAACTTTGAGTTGCCGTATCTTAGTGCTCAAAACTCCGTTTCTCGTTCCACTTGTTTTGTTGTAAACTTGGATTGCAACTCTAGTAGAGTTCCAAATTTCAAAGGCTAGTTCCAATCAAGTGAATTTTACCGAAATTTCAAAGTTGGCCAAAAACCAACCCAAATCTGCCTTATGAACCAAAACAGCGACTTTGAGCTCATTTTTGAATATTTTCCATTTGGAATCTTAGAAAAGTGTATTCTAGGAACTTTTAGTACCTTGGAAGAAGTTTCCAACGGTACCAAGTTTTCCAATTTTTGACATGTGAAATGTGAGATACGATTTTTTCAAAATATCATATCAAAAACTGAAATTTTCCGCACTTCAAGGAAATGAAGTTTTTTTCAAGTACTCCTTATTCCTTCGATAGTACTTGAACGTTTATGCTTGATTTCCAAGACAAAAGACTCGATTGCTCTTATACTTTAAGAAACTCCACTTGAACCTCGATTTACGAGTAATTGAGGTTCATTATCATGAAATTTCCCCTAGATTGTACTCGTGCATGATCTTCCTTGATAATTGGGATGTGTGAATGATAATTCACTATTATTTGTTCAGGCGCACACGAGGACCTTCAAGAGGATCCCACAGTGAACGCCTAAAGTTTCGAGGGACATTTCTTCCTCATTGCTTATATTGGTGAGTGTCAAGTGTGTGAATTATGTGAAATATCTGCAAATTGATAAGTGGTATATAAATTTGGACTTTTAAACCTTTGAGTCGAGTGTGTACTTTATCGCACTCGTCCTCATTTAAACGAAGTGAACTTGAGTTAGTGAAGTGAAGTGCTTACTTGTTTAAGTAATTGGTTAAGTGAATATATGTGAAGTGCTTAAGTGATTATTTATGTTATGATTGCATAAGTTGTTGGAGTGAACCTCCTCGATACAAAAGTGTAAAAGTGGGGACGCCCAAACTCTCTTATTGGCTAGCCTTGGACTCAAGCCAGCAGGGGCTTGGTCGAGCTCCTCAGTGAACCATGAGATTTCATAAGCTCGACCTATTGAGAGGTCTTGCTTGGCATACTCGCTGAAGTATCGCCTCATAAATGTATTGCGGGCCCGGTGTGGTATGTAAGGTTGAGAAGGGGAAGTGTAAGTGATGTTTCTACGGATTAAACCTACCCGGTTGACGGAGTGTCAACGCGTGGAGGTTCATGATCGTGCAAGTGGAAAATAGCTCCTGAGAGCTCCCATATCCTTGAATTGTTTCTGTTTACTTTTCAGTAAAGTGCTCTTTATTGAATGGTTATTGTTGTAAATTGATTAATTTGGGGGTGTTACTTGAACTACGTGCCTGTATGTGTGTTCTTGGCCTCACGAGCGTTTTGCTCACCCTGTAGATTTGTTTTCCTTAACAGGATTTGTGCTTGGAGTGAGATTCGGAGAAATTTCTCTTTTGTGTACTCATGTAATAGGGTTCCAACTCTTTTGTCTAGACTTTTGGAATATTGTATATTTTTTGTCTGTATTATGGAAACCTGATGTAAGGATTGGACGATTGTTATATTTCGTTAAGCTTGAACGCTTCCGTACTAATTGTATTTATCTTTTCTGGTTGTTGATTTCTAGCACCGCTATAAGCTTGAATGGTATTTGCTTGAGTCCTGGCGAGAGCTGGACAGGCGTCCCGCGGATACCCTTTGGTTCGCCTTAGGGAGAAGTGGGGGCGTCACAGTTGGTATCAGAGCGCTAGGTTAGAGATCTATATGGGAGACATATTAGATACTCTACTCTTAAGACCCGAGACCGGATAGTTAAGTTATACCTTAAGGGGTATTTGGAGCATACTAGTGAATGGATTAGGCATAAACGACATCCGAACTAAGTAGTGATTAAATTTCTAACCCAAAAAGTGCTATTATTTTGTAGGGATGGAAAACGGAAATGGAGTTCCGGTAGCTGACGGGAATGGCCATGCAAATGGTCATGTAGTGCCTCCTAGGCCTATCTTCTACCGAGCTCTAGCTGGAGGAGCTCGAGTACGCTATTCCCCATCTGACAGATATCCCCGATGTTCGTGTAGGGTGACCTTTGCCTACCCGAACCACCTCGTGCTTGCTTTGGACGACGAGCGTCGACAGTTAGTGGATCTTAATCGGGATTTATAGTGTGAGACCCCGTAATTTTCTCATTTTCTGGGTTTTATTCTATTTAATGGCATATTTTTTGCATTTTCTTTATTAGGAAAATTTCTAGATAATTTTTATGAGCAAATAGGGTTTTTAAGTTATTTTTCTAGTATCGGTTAGTTTTTGAGAAATTAAGAGCGTATATCGGACGTGGGACCCGCTAGTGCGGAAAGTTGGATAAAATTCGGCCAATTAGGTTAAGTTGTGTATACCGGATTTAATTTAGCAGGTACTAAGAGATAATTAGAGGTTACCTTAAGTGGATTATTGTTGGAGAGACAAAAGGATAACCATGAACAAAAAGGGTGCTAGGTGGCACTTTTCTATTGGTCATGGACTTTGACCATTTAACTTTACCTTTACCATATAACAAAAATTGACCCAAAATCTCTTCTTATTTTCTTTCTTGTTGGCCGACCTTCTCACAAGGAGAAAAGAAAAGAAACTCTCCACAATCTTACCTCCAATCTTGCCCAATCTCTCAATTAAACCGTTTCATCTTCAAATTACTCCATAAAACCTCTTAGTTTAGTGAAGTTAAGCTTGGTTGTGAAGTGGTTTGGAAGGCTAAGGTACCAAGTTGCTTCTTTTCTTGGGTTTGCAAGGTAAGTGACCAAGGAACCTTTCCTTTAATCTTGTTAATGTTCAATTGATGGCTTATGTGAGTTAAATAGATGGTTTTAGGTGTTATTTTGTGACTTTTGGTTGAAATTGGTGAAGTTTTATATTTATTTGGGATTTTTCTGTTTTCATATGATTCATATAGTGTGGCCATGTATGATGGTTGGGAATGGCTTAGAATGAAGCCTTGGTGTGTCAATGGGAGCCATTTGCGGAAAATTTCCGCATTGAACGAAAATTTAAGAAGTTAGGGTTCCAATTTTCACCATTCTGCCCGGCACTGTTGCACCTAGTTAGAGGCCGAATTGGCCTTAGCTCAAAACATGAAAGTTGTAGAGAATAATGATTTATAGATGTCTACAAAATTTCAGGTCAATCGGAACAATGTAGCTTGTGAAAAGACTGAAATACCCCTGCTGCCCTGTTTCTACCCGAATTTGATATTTGCGTCTGTAATTGGTTATTTTTGTTGGGAATGCTTCTGATTTGGTTGTTAATGTCTTCTGATGAATTGTATCCTTGTATCTTAGCTTTCGGATGGCTTTGGAATCACTTGATTTGGACTTAGGTAGCCTGACTTATGATGTTTGAACCAGAATGCGGTTGGTGAACCTGTTTTTGCGGTTCTGGTTTAGTATAGTGAATTTTTGACCTGATTGCACTAGAAACTGGTCTCAGTAGCCTTCTTCAACATTGTAGCCCTATCTCTTAGCTTCGAAACGGTGTATCTTGTACCTCCATCCGATAATCGTAGTGCCAATGGTGGCAAAATCGAAAAATAATGTCAAAAAAACTGTTTTTATGGTTAGAGCTTAACTTTCATTTCCGGACTTTTCCCTAGCTTGAATTGTACTTGTACTACTTGGAGCTTACTGAACGGCTATTGAATGAACTTATTTTGTGTGTGACTTTGGGACTGGATGAGAAAAATAATGAAGCCATAAATGGCTGGAAATAGGAAAATACAAAGGGCGTGCTGCCCAAATTTTCGTTCGAGAGCTAAGTTTCTATTTCAACTTGTCTATTTTTCGTTTGGCAAATACTATGACCGTTTTTCATCTTAAAACATGATACCTTTTCCATTTGAACCTTCAAATGTTTAGTTACTACTTCATACCAAAATATAGAGGTATGACCTAAGGTTTTCTCAGTCAAGACATGTATGCTATAATACCTACTTGAATGTATATCGATTTTGAACCACATACACGATTCCGAAAAATAATATTTCTGAGCCTATCTAGTTGGATTCCGACTTGACTTTGATTCAAGTGTTTTCCATTGGAACTATTATAACCCTTTGAGTTTGGTTTATGACACCCTAGTTATTTCCGTCCACAGATCCAAATGGTTGTTTTTCACTTTAAAGTCACTTTTATCCGTTTTACTCGTAACTAGTCAAGTTCCTTGATTCCACTTACTTGTTTTGCTAGATGAATAGTAATATTCTTTCTCGTTGAATCATATGTTTTCTCGGTGACCGAGGGTAAGATCCGATAGGACATTTTGGACGTTATTTTGCATAATTCGGTGAGTGTTCCTTGTTTGTTATGTTTCTTGATTATATGGCTTGTATATATGACTGATAACATGTTAAACGCTTTCAATGATTAGCCAAAACGAGTTTTCTAGGCGAGTGTGTACTTTATCGCACTCAGCCTAAATGATTGTGAACTTTTCAATGATTGAACGATTGAAATGTTACTTGTGCATGAATGTAAGCCTGTTGGCTGAACTGGCCACTGCCCCTTGTTACCGATCGACTCGAGCCAGAAGCGGACTCGGTCGGGCGATATGGTGACCTGGGTGAACGTTTGGTATACTCGAGTATTACCTTGTAGGTTGGTGGAGGTTGGTGGAGCCTGGCCAATGTCCAGGAGAGGGTGAATGAAATGAACGAACGAACGAACGAACGAGGGTTTTATGTATAAACGAAAAATGCATTTTCAAATGAATGATGGAAAGGGGAATGACAGGAGAACGAACGAACGAACGAATGAACGAACGAACGTATCCTTTTCATGTATGGTTTATTGTAAATGTTGTAAATGGTTCTTGACTTATTGTTTGATTTATGGCTTGATTCTATGTTCGGAACCTCACTGAGCTTTTAGCTCATCCCTTTAGTTTTGTTTTCCTTAACAGGGGAAGGCGAGCAAGGGCGAGAGCTCTGTATCGACTGGTTGGGTCTAGTTTTGGTTTTATTTTGGTTCTCGCCCTAGTGCTTGGCACGGGCTGGTTGTATGGTGACTTGAGAACTTTTGTATTCTCGACGGTTGTACTTCTTTCTGAGATAGCAATGTATATAAGCTTTGTTTTAAGTTTTGGATCCTCTTTTTGCTCTTTCTTGTGGTTCTATTTCTGATTTGTGTGAGTGAACGACTGAGTCCCGGCGAGAGCTGGGCAGGCGGCCCGCCGAACCCTTTGGTTCGCCTTAGGGGGAGGTGGGGCTGTCACATATAGGCTGAGGTGGATGAGTTTAGACAGATGGTTAGCGCTCAGGGTGAGAGGATTGCTAAGCTACAGGAGGTACTCGAGGGCGAGGTGGCCACATCTGCAGTGGTTCGTGAGGAGCTCCAGAGTACTAGGGCTCGACTTACTAGGCTGAGAGAGGAGGTCCGTAGTCGGGCTTCCGACATCTTGACTGATGCTACTAGGCTAGTGGACGAGGCGATGGAGGTAGTCCAGAGCCCTGAGGAGAAGGAGGATCCGGAGGAGGATCCTGAGGAGGATATTCCTCCTGATAGTCATACTGTGGACTAGGTCCCTAGCGATTGACTCTTTTGACTCTTTTGACTAGTACAGTTAGGATTAGCAGGGGTGATGCTAACTGCTAAGGCCATTGTATTTTGCATGACTGTGTGGCTTATTTTTGAAGCACTTGCTTTTACTTTAGTCTTCTGTGACTAAAAGTACTCTTGTGGCACCTGTGTGCTATATTTTTGTGACTACCCTATGACTTGCTAATTGTATGAACTTGATATGCTAATGAATGTAAATTATTGTTATTTTCAATGTTTCCTTGATTGGTTCTTGCTTTCTAATTTGCATTGCATAATTGATTTATTTCTTGCACTAGGCACGCCTAGGTTATGGAAGGACTAAGAGGTAGTCGAGACCGTGGTCGAAGTCGTAGGCGAGGGACTAGACAGGCCCAACCTCAAAGGGATGACTAGGGATCGGCAACTGGACCGACCCAAGGTCAGGAAAATATTGAGGGTAATCAAGTGGCTACTGCCATTAATAGGATGATTGATATCCTAGAGCGCTTAGCTGATAGACAAGGCCCTGGACCGTTCAACCAACCTGGGGGTCAGGAAAGAGGTAAAGCCTTAGAGAGGTTCTTAAAGTTCAACCCGCTTAAATTTCTTGGAGAACCTGATCCTGAAATAGTGGAGAATTGGTTAGAGAGGACGACCAACATATTCGCTGCTCTAGACTACTCTGAGGATAGGAGAGTGAATTTTGCTGCCTTTCAATTTGAGGGAATAGCCCGTGCTTGGTGGGATCTGATAAAAGGAAAATGGGAAAGAACTCAAACCCCTTGGATTTGGGAGAATTTCACGAGGGAATTTAATGAAAAGTTTCTTCCACCATTGATTCAAGAAAAGAGAGAGGATGAATTTATCAAATTAAAACAAGGGACCCTTAGTGTGGCAGAGTATGAAGGGAAATTCACTAAACTTTCTAAGTACTCTCCTGAACTGGTAGTCAATGAACGGAAGAGGATTAGACGGTTTGTATAGGGGCTTAATGTGGAAATTCAGCAGGGCTTGGCCGCAGCCCAAATTTCTACTTTTACTGAGGCTTTAGAAAAGGCGTAAAGGGTTGAAAGTGCAAGACTGCAAGTGAGGGACTTTCACAATAGAAAGAGGAATTTTTCTAGCTCTGCGTCTGGGCAGGCTAGTAAAAGTGCACTCCCTTCCAAGATGGGAAAAGGAATGGGAGGAATAAGGGCCACTGGAGCTTCTAGGGGAGCTTTATCCAGAGGAGGTCGCAGTGGACAGGCTCAGGCTAGAGGGGCGTGTGACGGCCCCACCTCACCCTAAGGCGAACCAAAGGGTTCGGCGGACCGCCTGTCCCGCTCTTGCCAGGACTCACTCACTCGCATCAATTAAAATAAGGTGCAACCTCAATAATAAACGAAATAACGGTTCCCAAGTTTGGAACATACAAATACATTCATTTCTATCCCAACCATCCATACAGTCCCAAATACATCAAAAGAGTTAAGTTCTCAATACATTCAACCCTAATCGAGCGGCTCGTGCAAGTACAATTACAAAATTCAAAACAACTAGACTACGCTAGTCTGTACACGTCTCACGCCTCGCTCGTACCCCTGTAAGGAAAACAAATGATGTGGAATGAGCTAAAAGCCCAGTGAGGTTCCAAATAGCAAGTTAACCCTTATTTAAAAGTGCAAGTATCATGTAACAAAGTAATGAGCATGAAAAGTTCATAAAAGTGAGCAATAATACTTCAAGTAGCAAATCTCAAAGTGAGCGAGTGTAAAAGTTTTTCAAAAGAAACAATAATCCAATAAACAATAATCACTCCAAAGTATAAGGATACGGATGGCTCTCAGGAGCCAAATTCCCCTTTGCATCACCAGAGCTTGATCAAGTAATAGTTGACACTCCGTCAACCTTCAAGTAAGTAACCAATCCAGTAGAGCACCACTTACACTACTCTCCGTCCACCATTCACACCCCCTACTGGGCCCAAAATTCTCAATAAATATTGGTGGTAATACTCGAGTATACCGATTAGTCGAGGAGATAACACTCCACTCGACATTAATAACTACCCATGGTTCGTTATCTAATCGACCAAACCCTTGCCGGCTCGACTCAATTAACTAGCCAGTGGGGTTTGGGGTCCCCAAAAGTCGATGAGGTAACACTCCAATCGACTGAATTAAAATAAAAGTACGAAGACGAGAATGAGAGGCACCTCCCACTAGGATTGAGTGTGGTACATACTGCCGCTCCGCACTTACAACTCAAGTACAAATATATCAAATCAATTGCAACAATAAACAAGTATATATCATATTAGGGCAAGTGCGATAAAGTACACCCTTGCCCGATCAACAAATCTCGTATCATGTATTTTCATGGATCAAGTATTAAAATAAGTGTCCAGTTCAACCAGATATTTGGAAGCACTCACCAAAAGTCTAGTGCCTCTCAAAAACACATTCAGGTCCAACTCCTTGGTTGGAGTCCAAATCTGCGATAAAATATCATTTACGAATGTAAAATTTTCTAGAGTTCGAAACATAGGAGTTTCGCTTCAAGAAAATCAAATAAATGCAACTCATTTGAGTAGTATTCAAGATACTTATCAAATTCTAAGAAATTCATGCTCGCTCTTAAGACTTTGAAACTTGGAAACAATTATACTTTGAAATACCATTTGGGTCGATGAAATGGAGAAAAGTACAAGGTCGGCCAAGTTCTAACTTATATACCTTGATAAAAGAAGGTGCAATATCCTAGATGGTTCAAGTGGTATTCGCTCTCAAACCTTACTCAAGTCGCAAGCATATCTACCTAGTTCTCGAGCGTAAATTTGGGCAGCACGCCCTTTGTATTTACCTATTTTCTAGCCATTTATGGCTTTATTCTTTTCCTCAACCAAACCCAAAGTTACGCACAACATAATCTCATTTCATTAGCCGTCCAATAGGCTCAAGGTCATACAAGTACAAAATCAAGCTAAGAACATGTGCGGAAATGAAGTTTAAGTTAGGAAACAAAAGGTAGATTTGACGTTGTTTTACGTAACAGACACAACGAGAGCTACGCTTATCGGATTAGGGTGAAATTTATACCATTTCGAAGCTAAGACAGAGGGCTATAACTTTGATGAAGACTACTTAGTCCATTTCTCAACCTAACTAGGTCAAAGTTACCAAAACAACCCCAGATTTTCCAGTTCGAAGCTCACTGTGAAATTCAACTAGCAGTCCTGATTCATTCAATCATATCTCAGCACACACAACTCCGATTCAGGTAATTCTAAAGCCATTTGAAAGCTAAGATACAAGGATATATTTCTTAAGAAGACATCAACAACCAAATCAGTAGTTTTCCCATTCAAACTAACCAATTACAGAAGCTGATTATCAGTTTCGGACAGAAACAGGGTAGCAGGGGTATTTCGGTCTTTTCACAGGCTACGGAGGTCGGATTGGGCTGAAATTTTGTAGGTAACCATAAAACATCATTCTATACAACTTTAATGTTTTGGGTTAAGGCTGGTTCGATCTCTAACATACTCAAACAGAAACGGGCAGAACTGAACCATAAGAAACCGATATTCTGGAAATTTTCTCCATTCAAGGTATAACTCTCATTTTAAGCTTGAAACCAGCACTATAACCTCATATACAAGCTTATATACATCATATACCATCCATACAGCAAGTATAAGAAGAAAATCATTCAAACCCAAAGCTGAAATTTTACACTACAAAGCTAGAATTGACCAAATCTACTACTAAACCATGAGATCTACCCAACAAACCATAACTTTCACTTGTAAACCATTAAGTAGTACAACCATGAACTAATACCTTCCTTACCTAGTATTGGAGAAGCACAACAGCCTCTAGGAAGCTTGAACCACCAAAACTCTCCACTCCAAGATGGCAATCCACCTTCCTAAGCAACTTCCATGGATTATTTGGTGAATCTATCGGTTAGTTTGCAAGATTGAGCAAGAAATCAAGATGGAATGAAGTGTTTCTTTCTCTCCTCACTCTCACGGCCAAATGTGCAGAAATGAAGAAGAAATGCAGCCCAAGGAAAGATAAGAAAGCAAGAAAAAGGCTTGGTCAAAGTTTAACACATGTCACAATTTGATTGGTGGTCAAAATTTTCTTTTCTCTCTCTTGTTTTTTTTGTCCAACTTTTCGGCTGCTTTATCAAATATTTTGGGGCTGATTTGACTCAATTAATAGCAAAGGTATTAAGGTAATAAAGTGGTGTTCACGTGGTGCACTCACTCGGTGACAAACGGTGCACGTCGGTTCTACCCGTTTTTCCTTAACTCGCACGTACTAGGATTTTTACTTATAATTCACTAACTCATTATTCTCACTTCTAATCTCATATTATTTCTCATCTAAAACTCACTCTTAATTACTAAATTTAGTACACAAACCTCCACACTTAATCACATTACCAAAATACGTGAAAACTGTAATTTACCCGAACTATAAAACTAAGGGTAAAACTCTTAATTCTATTCTTTATTCTAACCCTTGAGGATGTGAATAAGTAGTATAGCTATAATAAGGTAATGTATTTCAAATAAAAGGGAATTTTAAGAAAAATGTGATGAATTTTACAATTCCATAGAATAAAATTAGGGTTTTGAGTCAAATATGAGGGATTTAAACACAACCTGTTGGTCACAAGTAAACTAGGGTTTTAAAGTACAAGTAGGGTTTCTAGTCTTTAAAATAAAACAATGTTTTAAAACAAAAATAAAATAAAGAAACCGTAATATCCTCTTTGAGACTAAATAAAAACATTATCCTAAAAGTCGGGGTATCACAGGGCGCCTTCCACTGGTTCGGCTGTGACTCCTCAAGTTACTTGTGGATACTGTGGTAAATCTAACCATTCTGAGAGTGACTGCTGGAGGAAGTTAGGGAAATGCCTCTATTGCGGGAGTACTGATCACCAACTCGCAAGTTGTCCAAAGGCACCAAAGTTGGGAGGTAACCCTCAGAGACCAGAAAAGTCAACCTCTAAGCAGACCAGTGCCGGAGGAAGTCGACCGAAAGTATCGGCTAGGGTTTATGCACTGGATTATCAACAAATCCCTGAAGCGACTGAAGTGGTTGAAGGTATAATTCCGATCTTTCATCGTTTAGCTAGAGTTTTAATTGATCCGGGTGCAACACATTCTTTTGTAAATCCTAATTTTATGAGTGGGATAGATTTGAAGCCAATTAAGTTACCGTATGATTTGGAGGTTAAAACACCCACTGGAGATCAAAGTTTAATTGCTAACCTGGTGTATAGAGACTGTGAAGTCTGTGTTGGGGAGCGAAAATTATTGGCCGACCTAATAAGTTTAGTAATTAAGCGATATGATGTGATTTTAGGAATGGATTGGCTAGCCCGTTATAATGCCCAGTTAAACTGCCGAACAAAGATTGTAGAATTGTGCATTCCAGGAGAGGCAACCCTAAAGTTGGATGTAAGGGGTAAATTGGCTTCGTCTGCACTTATCTCAGGGATTCGAGCTAGAAAATTTTTAAGCAAAGGAGCTCAAGGGTATTTGGTGTGACAGCCCCACCTTTCCCTAAGGCGAACCAAAGGGGTTAGCGGACTGCCTGCCCAACTCTCACCAAGACTAACGGGACAATTCAATACGGTCTAAACGTTCCGGAACATACAAGCGCGCTTAAACAAGTCAAAATCACAAAATAAAAAAAAGCAAAAATCGGAGCCGACATGAATAGTAACTGACACGTCAGAATCCGGCCGGAATCTCACCAAACATCCATCAAACATATACACCTTGAAATTAAGCATTTACAATCCAAAGTAGCATACAAAAGTTATCCAACAAGTTTGTACATGTACGGTTTGCAAATTACAACTCAACGACTTGGTTGGATTAAAATGCACTTAGGGTTCGGCCCAAAAGGAGCTATTCAAAAGATAGTTACAACAAGCTCAACTCGGCAACCAACTATCAAAAGCCATTCCAAAAGTGTTTATATTCCTGTAAGGAAAACAAAAGGAATAGAGTGAGTTTACGCCCAGTAAGATACTATCACTCAAGCAACCAAGTTCATATAGGCATAAAACGTTCAATAATGAAGTAAACCAAGATCACACATTCACAACATGGTTAAAAGGATACGGACGGCTTTCAAGAGCCCCTTTCCCCGCTTGTATACTTGATCGGATTTCATTGACCCTCCGTCAATGTTTACAAAGTAACCAACCGTAGGCTCCACTTTACTTCCATTCCTTCCACCCAACATACCCCTACCGGGCCCGAACTCCAAACAGTATAAATTTGGTAATACTTGAGTATAACGGAATCGAGAGTCTCATACTACAAGATTCCATATAACAATCCCCATGGCTCGTCAATTTTCACGACCAAGCCCTCGTCGGCTCGATCCAATCGACTACCAATGGGGTTGAGCTCAGTAGTAACAGTAATGGCCGTTGGATACTCGTCCATACGACGCCAAATCCAGTATTTCATGTACTATTCAAGTACCACAGTTAACAGTCATATATAATACAAAAGGGGTGAGGGCGATCAAGTACACCCTCACTTTAATCAGTTTCACCGGTGCAAATAAGCCTTCAAGGCATCAAGTTCAAATATAACAAAGCCACATTGTAAACAAATAAGTGAGTAGTATACTCACCAAGTAAGCAAGTGAAATTTCATAAACTTCCGCCCCACGAGCGTCTTTAATCACCGTCACGCCCTAAAATATTCAAATAGGCACAATAAGACTCGATTACAAGTTATAAACCAATTTCCACATACTACCAAAATAAGGCTCCAATTAAACGTATAGGTACTAGAGTAGGTTAGGGAAAATCCGGAAATGCAAGTTAAGCTCTAAGACCTAAAAATAGTTTTGACGCCATTAAGCGTATTGGACACAACTGGCACTACGAGTATCGGATGGATGTACACTATACACCGTTTCAAAGCTAAAAGATAGGGCTACAATGTTGAAGAAGGCCACTTAGTCCAGTTTGTAGTGCAACTAGGTCAAAAGATCAATATACCAAACCAGAACCGCATAAACAGGTTAATAAACCATATTCTAGTTAAATCATCATAAGTCAGGCTACCTAAGTCAGGAAACAAAAGGCGGTCGACCCTGGCAACGGCTCCACTTCTGCAAGTGAGCCATCGACCAAGGGTCAAGTAAGCACACCTAGGGTTACACGTGACAAATCACCCACGACACATACCACTAAGAAGCAAAACATGATTATTAAGGTTAAGGACGTTAGAAAAGTTGTGAATTCTGACCAGCCTGTACTTCTCATGATTTGCAAACACGTGCTCTTAGATGTTGCTGAGCTCGATAAGGCATTGCCAGCGAGTATGGTAGCTCTCTTGCAGGAATTTGAGGATGTTTTCCCTGACGAGGTCCCTGATGGCTTACCACCCATTCGAGAGATTGAACACCAAATCGACCTCATTCCTGGAGCACCACTACCCAACAAACCTGCTTACCGCATGGGCCCTGAGGAGACCAAGGAGCTTTAAAGGCAAGTTGATGGCCTCTTAGGTAAGGGTTGGGTGAAAGAGAGTCTAAGTCCTTGCGCTGTGCCTGTGATACTTGTCCCCAAAAAGGATGGTACTTGGCGCATGTGCACTCACTGTCGGGCTGTAAACGCTATCACTGTCAAATATCGTCATCCCATTCCTAGACTTGATGATATGTTTGATGAACTCGATGGTGCTATTATTTTCACCAAAATTGACTTAAGGAGTGGCTATCATCAAATTAGGATGAAAGAAGGCGATGAGTGGAAAACAGCCTTCAAAACCAAACATGTTCTCTACGAGTGGCTAGTCATGCCTTTTGGCTTGACTAATGCCCCTAGCACCTTCATGCGACTAATGAACCATGTTTTGAGACGTTTTATTGGCAAGTTTGTCATTGTTTACTTTGATGACATCCTGATCTATAGTCGTAGTGAGCATGAGCACTTAGAGCATGTGAGATTAGTTCTTGAGACACTTCGACAGGCGCGTCTATACGCTAACCTCAAGAAGTGCACCTTTTGTACTAACGAGCTTGTGTTTTTAGGCGTACTCAACAATACCTCCAACAACCTAACAGGTACCGTCGCAAGATGGTTTTTGAGCCTGGAGATTGGGTTTGGTTACACTTGCGAAAGGAGCGATTTCCCAAACAGCGACAAAGCAAGTTGTCTCCAAGAGGTGATGGACCCTTTCGAGTGCTCCAACGAGTTAATGATAACGCTTACAAATTGGAGTTACCCGGGGAATACAATGTGAGTGCGACCTTCAATGTCGCGGACCTGAGCCCATTTCTTGATGAGGAGGATCCAGATTTGAGGGCAAATCCTTCTCAAGAGGAGGGGATTGATGTGTACATAGATCAGGGCCCACGTAATGACCCAGTCCGAGTTCCATTGGGCCCAGTCACACGTGCACGAGCCAAGCTCTTCAAAGAATCCCTCCAAGCCCTCGTTCGAGTTGTCCAAGACCAGCATGGAGGCCATAGAAATATTGAAGGCTTAGAAAGAGACAATCAAGTAACCTACACCTTGATCCAAGCCCACGAAGAATCGAGTGGGTCTCCTTGTGCGTCGACCGAGTAGGGCCTTAGTCTTATTACTTATTCAGTTGGATTAGTTGCTTAGTAGAAGGCATGGGCCGGCCCATCTTGGAGTCAAGATGGCCGACTCCCTCTTAGGGTTTCTTTAGGGTTTTTTTTGTGTTATCTTTAGCCTATAAAATAGGCTAGCTATGTAAGGTTAAAGACACAAGTTTGATGAATAAAATTCTTCGTATTCTTCGTTTTCTTTCAAGAGAGAATTCGAGCCTTTAACTTGCTTTGGCAAGGGTTATTGAGCAATCTTGCGTCTTGTCCATGATTGTTCATCCGACCTATCCCTTGGAGTAACCACCTTTATCGGAGTCGTCGTTCTACCGCTTTAAACCAACTCGTGTCGTCCGTGTTGATTTAAAGTCCCGCAAACCAAGCGTAGGACAACCTCGCTAGATCCTTGGGCAAACGTGCTACGTGCCTCGAAACAAGTTGAACGAGGAACGTATCATTATGTGACTTGTTTGCTATGTATATAAAGAACCTGCTTATTATGCATTTTATTGCCTCTGTTTATTCTTTTGAAACGTGCTACATGAGCCATACCTTACCTTGTTTACATGTGTATAGTTGGTTAAACCCAAAACATGGAGGGTAGAAGAAGTCAAGCCAGGGGAACTAACCGAGGATGCGGTCCTAGTCATGGCCGTGGGGCTAGACAAGCACAGGAACCGGTGCGAGAACCGAGAGAAGAGGAAGAGGCAACGATTGAGCCACAACCTGGACCCCAGGCTGTAGGGGGAGATCAAGTGGCAACCGCCATCCAACAAATGACTAATATTCTGGCCCGTTAAGTGGAACAACAGGGTCAAGTCCCTGTAAATAAACCTAGGGATCCCGATATGGGACAAGATAGGGCTCTTGAGAGATTTCAGAAGTTTTCTCCACCTAAATTCTTGGGAGTACCAGACCCGGAGGGAGTCGAGAGATGGCTAGAGGCCATGATCAACATATTTGCCGCTTTAAACTATACAGAGGATAGGCAAGTACAATTCGCTGTTTTTTAATTTGAAGGTCCGGCCAGGGCTTGGTGGAATGTGGTTCAAGCTAAGAAGGAGAGAGAGGGGGCCGCATGGACGTGGGTGAATTTCGTGCGAGAGTTTAACGAAAAATACCTCCCACCTAGCGTCCAGGAGAAAAGAGAGGACGATTTTATTAAGTTCCGGCAGGGAACTTTGAGTATAGCTGAGTATGAAACCCAATTTACGAAATTGTCTAAATTTGCTCCTGAACTGATAGCTACGGAGCAAAGAAGAGTCCGGACGTTTGTGCAAGGGCTCAATGTGGAGATACAAGAGGCCTTGGCGGTGGCCCAGATTAATACGTTTACAGAAGTTTTGGAGAAGGCCTAAAGAATAGAAATTGCTAGGGCACAAGTGAGAGATTTTCATGCAAAAAGGAGAGGTGTGCCTGGTGGAAGTCAAAGGCAAGGACAAGGTGATTTAGATATGCCACCCTCTAAGATGAGGCGAAGAGAGGGTGGTGAGAAAATTTCAGAGACATCTAAGGAAATTACTCCAAGAGGAGCCTCGCGTGGCAGGGAGCAAGCAAGAGGTGCCTCACAAGGAGGTCAAACTCGAGTATCTTGTGGGTACTGTGGGAAGGCCAATCATACGGAGAATGATTGTTTGCGAAAGGCAGGAAAATGTTTATGGTGTGGTAGTGCCGAGCACCAGCTTGTAACTTGTCCCCGTAGGTCACACCTAAACCCTGAACAAGCAAATGTAGGAGGGACTAAGCCAAGAGTGCCAGCTAGAGTGTACGCCTTGGACCAACAGGCATTACCTGAACCATCGGAGATAGTAGAAGGTACAATTCGTGATTTCTATTGTTAAGCTAAATTTTGGCTACAGTGAGACCTGAGAGCTAGAAATGGATATACAAGAAAATACCCTACGTTATTTAGGAGTGCATGGATGAATTTCGAGGATGAAATTCTTTTAAGAGGGAGAGAGTGTGAGAACCCGTAAAATTCTTTATATTTTTTCTTAAAAATGCCCTTTTATTTGGAAATTATTACTTTATAATGGCCCTACTACTCAATCACCCCACAATAAGTGCAAATGAACCTAGAAAGTAGGGTTTCTCTTTTCGTTTTCAAGTTAGAGCGATTTAGGGTTTTCACGTTTTTTTTCGTAGTATGATTATTTGGTACGGAGTGAGGATCAAATTTGGTAGGTAAGAGTGACTTTTGGATGAGGAAATATTATATGATTTGAAGTGATAATAATAAGTTTGGTGATTAGAAGTTAAAAACCCTAGTATACGTGATTTAAGAAAAAACGGCTCGAACCGACGGGTATCGATCACTACCGATTGAACCCACCACTTGACCACCACTTCCTTACCACCACATACCCTTGATATTTTTGCAAAATATCCCCCTAATCCTCAGCCATATAACCGAAATATGTGGCCAAAATGCAAGGAAAAGAAAACAAAATTTTAGTTGGTTTTGGTGATGACAAGTGTCAACAGTGACGGAGCCAGGATTTTTTTTTTGGGGGGGCCAAAATTGAAATTCCATTCAAAGATGACTAATTCATATATATATATATATCAACTCTCATAATATAAACTAAAATTGAAAAAATTTAGGGGGGGCCAATTTTATTTTACACACATATTTACATATTATGAATTAAAATTCTCAAAACTTAGGGGGGGCCATGGCCCCCCTCTGCCCCCCCTTGGCTCCGTCATTGAGTGTCAACCACCTATGGTTCCTTGACCAACCTTTTGTCTCACCTTCTTATCTTCCATTTGAGTTCATCTTTCCTCATTTTTTTTCTGTTTTGGCCGAGCTTAAGGGAGAGAGAGAGAGATAGAGAGAGAGCAAGAGAAACACCTTCAATCCATCTTGAGTTTGAATCATTTGAGTGAAAACAAGAAAAACTAAACCGATTAATCACTAGGTTGGAAGCTTGGGAAGCTTGAGGAACCAAAAATTTCAAGGAGAGATGGAGGATCATTCTTGCAAGCTCTTGTCTTGAAGTATAATGGCTGATCAACCTTTCTTTCCCCATTAATCATGATTAAGTTGGGTATTAATGTTAGTATTGTGCTTGTGATGCTTGTTCCAAGTGATTTTGCTGATTAGATGGATGACTTTTGAGTTAGGGTTTCTTGTGGGTTAGGTGTTGTATGATGTGTATATATGGTATATAATCTTGTAGTGGTAGTTTCAAGGTAAAAATGAGAATTATAGCTTGAATATAGCAAAATTCCAGATTTCTGGAAATTGTAGCTTCAGTTCTGTCCGGTTCTATTTCATCATGTTAGAGGCCGAACTAGGCTTAGCACAAAACATAAAAGTTGTATAGAATGACATTTTATGGTTGCCTACAGAATTTCAACTCAATCCGAGCAACGTAACCTATGAAAAGATGAAAATACCCTGACTGCCCTAGGAGTAAAATCAGCGGACAGTTTTGACAGTACACTAAGTTGGTTGCATTTATTCACCTTGATACGTACTGAACTAGCTTTTAGTCAAAACATAAAAGTTTTATCACTTTGTCTTACCTTTTCAACGCCTCCAAGAACGTCTTAATCGGACATTGGTAGCTTGAGATATGGCCATTTAAAGGTAGTGCGATTAACTGGTCTATTAGTTGGAATTTGGTCCTGTGAATTGGGAATTTGACTAGGTTACACTGGAATTTGGACTAAGTGATCTTCATGAAAATTGTAGCCCTTTGTCTTAGCTTCGGAACAGTATAAGTTGTACCTCAATCCAATAATCGTAGCCTCAGTTGTGTCCGTTACGTAAAAACACGTCAAATCTGTCTTTTGCTAAATCTCATTTCCGCACATGTTGCTAACTTGATTTTGTACTTGTATTACCTTGAGCCTATTGAACAGCTATTGTGATGAATTTATATTGTGTATGACTTTGGGATTGGTTGAGGAAAACAATGAAGGCGTAAATGGCTGGAAAATAGGAAAATGCAAAGGGCATGCTGCCCAAATTTACGCTCGAGGACTAGAGAAACATACTTGCGACTTGAGTAAGGGTTAAGAGTGATTACTACTTGAACCATCTAGAATATTTGCGTCTTTTATCGAGGTATATCAGTGAAGATTCGGCCGAACTTGTACCCTTGAGAAGTACAATCATGACTACTAGGAATACGTTTTCCTTGTACTTTCGACTCAAATGGCATTTCCAAGTATAAATGTTACAAAGTTATATAGTTTGAAAAGCGAGCGAGTGTTTCACGAATATTCTCCAAGTGAATTTCCATGTCTTGATTCTTATTGAACGAAACATCTACGTCTCGAACCTTAGTCGATTTTTAAAGTTCTGAAACAAAGTTTTATCGCAGATTTGGACTCCGAACCCGGAGTATAACCCAGACGTGATTACTAGGGGCACTTTCATTTTGGTGAGTGCTTCCAAATACCTGATTGAACTGGACACTTGTTTCCAATACTTGATCAATATGATGAAATGATATATGATTGGTTTGATCGGGTAAGAGTGTACTTTATCGCACTTGCCCTTATTTGATATACTTGTTTATTGTTGAAATTGATTTGATATACTTGCTCCTGGTGATGCTTGGGGAATTTGGCTCCTGAGAGCCATTCGTATCCTTATACTTTGAGATGATTGTTACTTGTAGTGTTATTATTTCTTTTAAAACTTTACACTCGCTCATTTTGAGATTGCTACTTGACGTGTTATTGCTCACTTTTATGAACTCTTCATGCTCGTTACTTTGCTATATCGAAAACTTGTACTTATAAATAATAGTCAATTTGTTATTTGGAACCTCACTGGACTTTTAACTCATTCCACGCCATTTGTTTTCCTTACAGGGGTACGAGCGAGGCGTGAGACGTGTACAGACTAGCGTAGTCCAGTTGTTTTGAATTTTGTAATTGTACTCGCACTAGTCTCTCGATTAGGGTTGAATGTACTGAGAACTTAATCTTTTGATGTATTTGGGACTGTATGGATGGTTGAGATGAAGTGAATGTATTTGTATGTTCCAAACTTGGGAATCGTTATTTCGTTTATTATTGAGGTTGCACCTTATTTTAATTGATGCGAGTGAGTGAGTCCTGGCGAAAGCTGGGCAAGCAGTCCGCTAAAC
>NW_020861434.1:0-20035 GCF_003713205.1 Coffea eugenioides
TGGTTTGACTAGTTGTTGCAAACCGAATTCGCTGAAATTTGAGGGCTGATTCTGGCATTATTTGAACACCACAAAAGCACCTTTTTCCCTCCATAATACTGACCAGAACTCGGCAAAAACAGCAGCTCAAAATTCCAGTTTTCGGGTTGGAGTCTTTCTAGGATTCCAAATTTCAGCTTTGAGTTGTGAGTCGCGTCTAGTATCGATCATCTTAGGATTGCTTTCCTACATTATTTGAGTCATTAAACAGCATCTTAATTTTGTCATATACCTGAGTTTGTTCCAGTTTGACCCCTTGCTTCATTCATTGTTTGATACGTGGTTGAACGTCGACATTGGAGCTCCTTGGAGGAAATTTTCTGATTTTTTCAAGAGAGGCAAACAAAGGCCAATAAGGGTTATTTGTGAGATCATTAGAGTGAGTAATTTTGAGTGACACAAGAGAGTTGAGTGTAAACACGTAAGGGAGCGTCAAAGGCAATATACCCTTGTGTCTTTGCTAACTCTTTTTACAGGTTTACCTTAGCATGGATTCTCACCCTTTTGACAATAAACTTAACATGGAGGCCTTGACGAGTGAGTTCCAATGGAGGATGGACATGTCCCTTGAATCCCTACATGAGTGAATAGACCAACTTGAGAACCATCAACAACGAAGTAACTCGGTTCATGGAGGAAGCAATAGGGATGAATCCGGTCCTATGCATGGCGGAGATGAGGAAGACCGACGGCCTAGATATGCTCACCAAGACCAAAGAAGGAACGATGATGCACTCAAAGAAATCAAAATCAAAATCCCCTCATTCCAAGGGAAATCCGATCCGGATGCCTACTTGGAGTGGGAGAAATGCATCGAGATGATCTTCGAATGTCAAGACTATAGGGAGGACCAAAAGGTAAAGCTTGCCACTCGAGTTCACGGATTACGCCATTATCTGGTCGGATCAAGTGCGACTTAGCCGAAGGAGATGTGGAGAACTACCTGTGACCACATGGCATGAACTTCGCAGGTTGATGAGGAAACGGTTCATTCCAAGTCACTACCACCGAGACCTTTATCAAAAACTACAAAACTTGAGTCAAGGGTCTCGAAGTGTAGATGACTATTTCAAGGAGATGGAAATAGCCATGCTACGTGCCGATGTAGTGGAGGACCGGGAAGCGACAATGGCTAGGTTCTTAACTGGGTTGAGACCCAAGATTGCAGAGGTAGTGGAGTTGCATCACTACGTGGAAATCACGGACATGGTGGACAAAGCTTCCAAAGTGGAGCGTCGCCTCAAGAGGAGGGATGCCACTCGACTCACTAGTACACCGGTTAGCTCGAATTGGAGAACATATCCGCCTACGAAGGAGAAGAAACCGATTATGGGAGCTTCGGGAAGGATACCAAGGCGGTGACTGACGCCTCTAAAGCCCATAACCATGAGATCAAGTGCTTCAAATGCCAAGGGTTTGGTCACATCGCATCTCAGTGTCCAAATCGACGAACCATGCTCTTACTTGAAAATGGAGAAGTAGTGACGGATGAAGAAGACAGCTATAAAGGAGTACCATCGTTGGGAGAGAAGGATGCCGATTCTAGTGAGGAAATACCAACGAATGAACAACTCGACTTAGTGGTTCAAAAGGTGCTAACTGCTCAAGTAAAGGAAGAAAATGGCCAACAAAGGGAAAACATCTTCTACACACGTTGTCACATAACAGGCAAGGTGTGTAGTCTTATAATTGATCCCAGGAGTTGTACAAACGTGGCAAGTATGACACTAGTGGAGAAGGCCTCGCTTCCTACAATCAAGCATCCACATCCATATAGGCTCCAATAGTTGAACGACAGTGGAGATGTGCGAGTCACAAAGCAAGTCGAGATCCTATTCCGCATTGGTCGATACGAGGATAAAGTCCTCTATGATGTCGTGCCAATGCAAGCTACTCATGTGCTATTGGGGAGACCATGGCAATATGATGAAAGAACTAGCCACGATGGTTTCACCAATAAGTACACCTTTATGCACGACAACAGGAAAGTCACACTTGTGCCTCTCACTCCTAAACAAGTGCACGAGGACCAAGTCCGGTTGCAACAAGAACACGAGGAGCAAAGGAAATTGAAAGGAGCCGAGAAGAGTGAGGGAAAACTGGCCTTAAATGGTTCGGCCCTTGAGAAGAGAACTGAGAGGAAGCAAAGCATGCTCGCAAAAGCCAGGGATGTAAAGAAAGCTTTACTTTCTTACCAACACTTGCTTATGATAGTATGTAAAGAAGTTATGCTTGCTTCTACCATATAACTACCATCATAACTACCATATAAATTTAACCACTGTATATTTTCATGATACCCCGTGTTATCTCATTGTTGCAGGAATTTGAGGATATGTTTCCTGAGGAGATCCCGGATGGACTACCTCCCATCCGTGGCATTGAGCACCAAATAAACCTCATTCCGGGCTCACCATTGCCCAATAAAGCCCCCTATCGCATGAGTCCCGAGGAAACCAAGGAACTACAAAGGCAAGTGGACGAACTGCTTAAGAAAGGTTGGGTGCATGAAAGCCTAAGTCCCTGTGCCGTCCCCATCATCTTGGCGTCAAAGAAGGATGGAAGCTCACGCATGTGTGTGGATTGCAGAGCCATCAATTCGATAACGGTAAAGTATCGTCATCATATACCTAGGTTAGATGACATGCTAGATGAACTAAATGGGGCTGTAATTTTCATGAAAATTGATTTTAAAAGTGGGTATCACCAAATCCGAATGAAGGACGGGGACGAATGAAAAACGGCTTTTAAGACTACTTATGGGTTGTATAAATGGCTAGTCATGCCCTTTGGTTTATCTAACGCCCCTAATACATTCATGAGGTTAATGGATCATATTCTACGCCCTTTTCTTGATAAATTTGTGGTAGTCTATTTTGATGATATCTTAGTCTCTAGTCGAAATCTTGATGAACACATAGAGCATTTACGTGTTATTTTAAATGCCTTATGCCAAGCAAGTTTGTATGCTAACTTGAAAAAGTGTTCTTTTTGCACTAATCAGTTGGTCTTTCAAGGATATGTTATTAGTGCATAGGGAATACAGGTAGATAAAAGGAAGGTGAAAGCCATCCAAGAATGGCCGACACCAAAGACTGTGAGCGAAGTAAGGAGCTTCCATGGATTAGCTAGTTTTTACCGCAGGTTTGTGCGAGATTTCAGCACCATTGCCGCTCCGTTGACTGCCGTAATCAAGAAGAATGTCGCCTTTCATTGGGGAGCTGACCAAGATAAGGCATTTCAATTACTTAAACACAAACTCACGCACACACCTGTACTTTCTTTGCCTAGTTTTGACAAGATGTTTGAAATCGAATGTGATACTTCAGGTGTTGGCATTGGAGCTGTGTTAATGCAAGAGGGTAGGCCTACTTTAGCGAGAAGCTGAGTGGGGCAGCCTTGAACTACTCCACCTACGATAAGGAGCTATACTCCCTCATTAGGGCTCTCGAAACATGGCAACATTATTTGAGAGCAAGGGAGTTCGTCATTCATACTGATCACGAGTCACTCAAACACTTGAAGTCACAACAAAAGTTGAACAAAAGGCATGCCGATGGATTGCTTTTGTTGAGACTTTCCCATACATGATCAAGTATAAGACAGGTAAAATCAATGTAGTAGCTGATGCCTTGTCACGCAGGTACTCTTTACTTACCTTACTCAACACTAAGCTACTTGGTTTTGAAACCATCAAGGAGTTATATGCAAAAGATCCAGATTTTAGTGAATGCTATGCACAATGCTTACAATCTAGGTTGGATCACTTTTTTATGCATGAAGGTTATTTGTTTCGAGTTGAAAAACTGTGCATCCCTCAGTCTATTGTTAGTCCATGAAGCACATTCAGGTAGTCTAATGGGACACTTTGGTGCTGCAAAGACTTTGGTTGTTTTGCAGGAACACTTCTATTGGCCAAAGATGAGAAGAGATGTGGAACGTGTGTGGTTGGTCGGTGCATTGTGTGCCACAAAGCTAAGTCTAAGACTCAACCATTCGGTTTGTATACCCCTTTACCTGTGCCTACTACACCTTGGATCGATATTTCTATGAATTTTGTACTTGAGTTGCCTAGGTCTAGGAAAGGACATTATAGCATATTTGTGGTAGTTGACAGATTTCCTAAAATGGCTCATTTCATTGCTTGTCACAAAACGGATGATGCTTCTTACATTGCTGATTTGTTCTTTCGTGGGATAGTTAGGTTACATGGCATGCCTAGAACTATTGTTTCTGACAGGGATGTTAAATTTCTTAGCTATTTCTGGAAGACATTGTGGGGAAAATTGGGCACTAAACTGTTATTCTCGACTTCAAGTCACCCACAAACGGATAGCCAAACAGAAGTTGTTAATCGCACTTTATCTACATTGTTGCGTGCCATCATTAAAAAGAACATTAAGTCTTGGGAGGAATGTCTTCCTCATGTTGAGTTTGCCTATAACCGAACTGTGCATAGTGCTACACGTTTCTCACCTTTTGAAGTTGTATATGGTTTTAACCCGTTAACTTCTTTGGATTTGTCACCTTTGCCGTTGTCTGAGTGTGTCAATCTGGATGAAAAGAAAAGGGCAGATTTTGTGAAGGCACTACATGAGAAAGTGTGACTCAACATTGAGCAACGCACGAGTCAATATGCGAAGCAAGCAAACAAAGGAAGGCGTCAAATGATCTTTGATTGGTTGCACCTTCGCAAAGAGAGGTTTCCAGTTCAACGACAAAGCAAGCTACTCCCCTGAGGCGACGGTTCCTTCCAAGTTCTTGAGCGTGTGAACAACAATGCTTACAAGTTGGACCTCCCAAGTGAGTATGGAGCTATAAGTGCCACATTTAATGTCACTGACTTTAGTCCCTTTCTCGCAGAATTTGAATCAGATTTGAGGGCAAATCCTTTTCAAGAGGAGAGGAATGATGCGAAGGAGAACATCGAGTAGACCATACAAGTAGAACAAGTGAAGGTTTCCCTCGGCCCTGTCACTCGAGCACGCGTCAAGAAAATGAAGGAAGCACTCCAACTTCTAGTACAAGCTGCCCAAGCCCAAGTTGGGAGGCCTCGGCCCATAGAAGGCCTTGCAAGTGAGAATGAAAGACAAATCACCTTGGTAGAGGCCTTGCTCGATGAAGAGGACCTTGTTTGAAGGCCACAGCCCTTTCTGGAGTATCATGGTTAATCATATAGTTATTTAAAGTTTAAGTATTGCATTAGTAGTTATGGCCTATATCAATAAAGCTCATGTTGAGCATAGGACCGAGTAGGAGGCCCACTACCTTTGGCCGAACTTAGCAAGGGCCACGGACCTTCCTTGGAGCCCTAAGTCCCTTTTGGATTTTCGAGCATCTAGTAGTAGTATTATATATAGGACTATTGCTTGTATTATTTTTTTTCAGATTTGGTTTAATACAAAATTGAGAGTTCTCTCATTGGCTTCTTGTGAGCTTTTCCTGAAGTTCTTAGAATAATTCCCTAGGATCTTCAAGTTGACTTATCAATCTAGAATCACACTAGATTGTGGCGTCTTCTACACTATACCAAGGTTCGTTAGCCACGTGATTAACGGGTAAAGATATCATCAACTCCAAACGTGCTCCGTCCCTCTAGATCCTGTGCGCCTGTCTCTTGCGGGTTTCGTCACAAGTTGGCGATGTTCGTATCAGTTTGTAATCAGAGCTAGTTAGAGGCATCACATTACATCCCTTGTTTTTGTTGTTTTGAGCCAGTTTTTATCCATCAATTTTGTTGCTAGGTCGTTAGGGTTTTGTGTCAAATCGTGGGAAGGGTTTCTTGTGAAGTCCGAATCGTTTGCTTCTTGTTAGTGTGCTGTCCGCAATTTTCCAGAATTATTCCAGTATTTTCGTGTGTTGTTTCTGCCCAAGTTTCATCCATGAGTTTGTTGGTGTTGTGTTTGAATCATTAGAGTAAAAAAAACAAAAAAAAGTCATGCACCTTATTTTGTTCTCACGTCAAGATGCTGGAATTTCGTTTTGAGTATTGCTGAAATTCTGTTTTACCTATTTCATGAGTTTTGGTTGTTGTTCTTGTAAACCTTGGATACCATAATATAATTTGGGGAAGTTCTTGAGTTCTTGAACAAGATTCTTGAAGTTCTTGGACCTGCAAGACTTGACTTGAAAGTTCTTGAAACCATAAAATCAAGAACTAGGGTTTCTTGAAAGTTTGAATAACCTTGCATCCGCTTCTTGATCTTGTGGTATAATCTGAAATTGTGATCCTTGAAGAGCCGAAATCTTGAACAAAAGACAAAAAAAGAAGAAAAGAAACGAAACAAAAAAAAAGAGGAACGAGAGACATTCGGCTCAAGGGAAATCAGATTTCCACATCTTGATTGGTTTGAGTTTCCAATTCTTGGTTGGCTTCCAAATCTTAATTGGCTTCAATATCTTGAGCTTCCTATTCTCGACTGAATTCCAACAACCTCAAATGACCTGGATAGCCCCAAAAACACCCCAAACCAGTTTCCTAAACCGCTACAAAGACCTTATCCAAATCACCCTTGGATTCTTGAGTTTCCTAAATTGGTTGGACTAGTTGTTGCAAACCGAATTGGCTGAAATTTGAGGGCTGATTCTTGCATTATTTGAACACCACAAAAGCACCTTTTTCCCTCCATAATACTGACCAGAACTCGGCAAAAACAGCAGCTCAAAATTCCAGTTTTCGGGTTGGAGTCTTTCTAGGATTCCAAATTTCAGCTTTGAGTTGTGAGTCGCGTCTAGTATCGATCATCTTAGGATTGCTTTCCTACATTATTTGAGTCATTAAACAGCATCTTAATTTTGTCATATACCTGAGTTTGTTCCAGTTTGACCCCTTGCTTCATTCATTGTTTGATACGTGGTTGAACGTCGACATTGGAGCTCCTTGGAGGAAATTTTCTGATTTTTTCAAGAGAGGCAAACAAAGGCCAATAAGGGTTATTTGTGAGATCATTAGAGTGAGTAATTTTGAGTGACACAAGAGAGTTGAGTGTAAACACGTAAGGGAGCGTCAAAGGCAATATACCCTTGTGTCTTTGCTAACTCTTTTTACAGGTTTACCTTAGCATGGATTCTCACCCTTTTGACAATAAACTTAACATGGAGGCCTTGACGAGTGAGTTCCAATGGAGGATGGACATGTCCCTTGAATCCCTACATGAGTGAATAGACCAACTTGAGAACCATCAACAACGAAGTAACTCGGTTCATGGAGGAAGCAATAGGGATGAATCCGGTCCTATGCATGGCGGAGATGAGGAAGACCGACGGCCTAGATATGCTCACCAAGACCAAAGAAGGAACGATGATGCACTCAAAGAAATCAAAATCAAAATCCCCTCATTCCAAGGGAAATCCGATCCGGATGCCTACTTGGAGTGGGAGAAATGCATCGAGATGATCTTCGAATGTCAAGACTATAGGGAGGACCAAAAGGTAAAGCTTGCCACTCTCGAGTTCACGGATTACGCCATTATCTGGTCGGATCAAGTGCGACTTAGCCGAAGGAGATGTGGAGAACTACCTGTGACCACATGGCATGAACTTCGCAGGTTGATGAGGAAACGGTTCATTCCAAGTCACTACCACCGAGACCTTTATCAAAAACTACAAAACTTGAGTCAAGGGTCTCGAAGTGTAGATGACTATTTCAAGGAGATGGAAATAGCCATGCTACGTGCCGATGTAGTGGAGGACCGGGAAGCGACAATGGCTAGGTTCTTAACTGGGTTGAGACCCAAGATTGCAGAGGTAGTGGAGTTGCATCACTACGTGGAAATCACGGACATGGTGGACAAAGCTTCCAAAGTGGAGCGTCGCCTCAAGAGGAGGGATGCCACTCGACTCACTAGTACACCGGTTAGCTCGAATTGGAGAACATATCCGCCTACGAAGGAGAAGAAACCGATTATGGGAGCTTCGGGAAGGATACCAAGGCGGTGACTGACGCCTCTAAAGCCCATAACCATGAGATCAAGTGCTTCAAATGCCAAGGGTTTGGTCACATCGCATCTCAGTGTCCAAATCGACGAACCATGCTCTTACTTGAAAATGGAGAAGTAGTGACGGATGAAGAAGACAGCTATAAAGGAGTACCATCGTTGGGAGAGAAGGATGCCGATTCTAGTGAGGAAATACCAACGAATGAACAACTCGACTTAGTGGTTCAAAAGGTGCTAACTGCTCAAGTAAAGGAAGAAAATGGCCAACAAAGGGAAAACATCTTCTACACACGTTGTCACATAAAAGGCAAGGTGTGTAGTCTTATAATTGATCCCAGGAGTTGTACAAACGTGGCAAGTATGACACTAGTGGAGAAGGCCTCGCTTCCTACAATCAAGCATCCACATCCATATAGGCTCCAATAGTTGAACGACAGTGGAGATGTGCGAGTCACAAAGCAAGTCGAGATCCTATTCCGCATTGGTCGATACGAGGATAAAGTCCTCTATGATGTCGTGCCAATGCAAGCTACTCATGTGCTATTGGGGAGACCATGGCAATATGATGAAAGAACTAGCCACGATGGTTTCACCAATAAGTACACCTTTATGCACGACAACAGGAAAGTCACACTTGTGCCTCTCACTCCTAAACAAGTGCACGAGGACCAAGTCCGGTTGCAACAAGAACACGAGGAGCAAAGGAAATTGAAAGGAGCCGAGAAGAGTGAGGGAAAACTGGCCTTAAATGGTTCGGCCCTTGAGAAGAGAACTGAGAGGAAGCAAAGCATGCTCGCAAAAGCCAGGGATGTAAAGAAAGCTTTACTTTCTTACCAACACTTGCTTATGATAGTATGTAAAGAAGTTATGCTTGCTTCTACCATATAACTACCATCATAACTACCATATAAATTTAACCACTGTATATTTTCATGATACCCCGTGTTATCTCATTGTTGCAGGAATTTGAGGATATGTTTCCTGAGGAGATCCCGGATGGACTACCTCCCATCCGTGGCATTGAGCACCAAATAAACCTCATTCCGGGCTCACCATTGCCCAATAAAGCCCCCTATCGCATGAGTCCCGAGGAAACCAAGGAACTACAAAGGCAAGTGGACGAACTGCTTAAGAAAGGTTGGGTGCATGAAAGCCTAAGTCCCTGTGCCGTCCCCATCATCTTGGCGTCAAAGAAGGATGGAAGCTCACGCATGTGTGTGGATTGCAGAGCCATCAATTCGATAACGGTAAAGTATCGTCATCATATACCTAGGTTAGATGACATGCTAGATGAACTAAATGGGGCTGTAATTTTCATGAAAATTGATTTTAAAAGTGGGTATCACCAAATCCGAATGAAGGACGGGGACGAATGAAAAACGGCTTTTAAGACTACTTATGGGTTGTATAAATGGCTAGTCATGCCCTTTGGTTTATCTAACGCCCCTAATACATTCATGAGGTTAATGAATCATATTCTACGCCCTTTTCTTGATAAATTTGTGGTAGTCTATTTTGATGATATCTTAGTCTCTAGTCGAAATCTTGATGAACACATAGAGCATTTACGTGTTATTTTAAATGCCTTATGCCAAGCAAGTTTGTATGCTAACTTGAAAAAGTGTTCTTTTTGCACTAATCAGTTGGTCTTTCAAGGATATGTTATTAGTGCATAGGGAATACAGGTAGATAAAAGGAAGGTGAAAGCCATCCAAGAATGGCCGACACCAAAGACTGTGAGCGAAGTAAGGAGCTTCCATGGATTAGCTAGTTTTTACCGCAGGTTTGTGCGAGATTTCAGCACCATTGCCGCTCCGTTGACTGCCGTAATCAAGAAGAATGTCGCCTTTCATTGGGGAGCTGACCAAGATAAGGCATTTCAATTACTTAAACACAAACTCACGCACACACCTGTACTTTCTTTGCCTAGTTTTGACAAGATGTTTGAAATCGAATGTGATACTTCAGGTGTTGGCATTGGAGCTGTGTTAATGCAAGAGGGTAGGCCTACTTTAGCGAGAAGCTGAGTGGGGCAGCCTTGAACTACTCCACCTACGATAAGGAGCTATACTCCCTCATTAGGGCTCTCGAAACATGGCAACATTATTTGAGAGCAAGGGAGTTCGTCATTCATACTGATCACGAGTCACTCAAACACTTGAAGTCACAACAAAAGTTGAACAAAAGGCATGCCGATGGATTGCTTTTGTTGAGACTTTCCCATACATGATCAAGTATAAGACAGGTAAAATCAATGTAGTAGCTGATGCCTTGTCACGCAGGTACTCTTTACTTACCTTACTCAACACTAAGCTACTTGGTTTTGAAACCATCAAGGAGTTATATGCAAAAGATCCAGATTTTAGTGAATGCTATGCACAATGCTTACAATCTAGGTTGGATCACTTTTTTATGCATGAAGGTTATTTGTTTCGAGTTGAAAAACTGTGCATCCCTCAGTCTATTGTTAGTCCATGAAGCACATTCAGGTAGTCTAATGGGACACTTTGGTGCTGCAAAGACTTTGGTTGTTTTGCAGGAACACTTCTATTGGCCAAAGATGAGAAGAGATGTGGAACGTGTGTGGTTGGTCGGTGCATTGTGTGCCACAAAGCTAAGTCTAAGACTCAACCATTCGGTTTGTATACCCCTTTACCTGTGCCTACTACACCTTGGATCGATATTTCTATGAATTTTGTACTTGAGTTGCCTAGGTCTAGGAAAGGACATTATAGCATATTTGTGGTAGTTGACAGATTTCCTAAAATGGCTCATTTCATTGCTTGTCACAAAACGGATGATGCTTCTTACATTGCTGATTTGTTCTTTCGTGGGATAGTTAGGTTACATGGCATGCCTAGAACTATTGTTTCTGACAGGGATGTTAAATTTCTTAGCTATTTCTGGAAGACATTGTGGGGAAAATTGGGCACTAAACTGTTATTCTCGACTTCAAGTCACCCACAAACGGATAGCCAAACAGAAGTTGTTAATCGCACTTTATCTACATTGTTGCGTGCCATCATTAAAAAGAACATTAAGTCTTGGGAGGAATGTCTTCCTCATGTTGAGTTTGCCTATAACCGAACTGTGCATAGTGCTACACGTTTCTCACCTTTTGAAGTTGTATATGGTTTTAACCCGTTAACTTCTTTGGATTTGTCACCTTTGCCGTTGTCTGAGTGTGTCAATCTGGATGAAAAGAAAAGGGCAGATTTTGTGAAGGCACTACATGAGAAAGTGTGACTCAACATTGAGCAACGCACGAGTCAATATGCGAAGCAAGCAAACAAAGGAAGGCGTCAAATGATCTTTGATTGGTTGCACCTTCGCAAAGAGAGGTTTCCAGTTCAACGACAAAGCAAGCTACTCCCCTGAGGCGACGGTTCCTTCCAAGTTCTTGAGCGTGTGAACAACAATGCTTACAAGTTGGACCTCCCAAGTGAGTATGGAGCTATAAGTGCCACATTTAATGTCACTGACTTTAGTCCCTTTCTCGCAGAATTTGAATCAGATTTGAGGGCAAATCCTTTTCAAGAGGAGAGGAATGATGCGAAGGAGAACATCGAGTAGACCATCAAGTAGAACAAGTGAAGGTTTCCCTCGGCCCTGTCACTCGAGCACGCGTCAAGAAAATGAAGGAAGCACTCCAACTTCTAGTACAAGCTGCCCAAGCCCAAGTTGGGAGGCCTCGGCCCATAGAAGGCCTTGCAAGTGAGAATGAAAGACAAATCACCTTGGTAGAGGCCTTGCTCGATGAAGAGGACCTTGTTTGAAGGCCACAGCCCTTTCTGGAGTATCATGGTTAATCATATAGTTATTTAAAGTTTAAGTATTGCATTAGTAGTTATGGCCTATAGTCAATAAAGCTCATGTTGAGCATAGGACCGAGTAGGAGGCCCACTACCTTTGGCCGAACTTAGCAAGGGCCACGGACCTTCCTTGGAGCCCTAAGTCCCTTTTGGATTTTCGAGCATCTAGTAGTAGTATTATATATAGGACTATTGCTTGTATTATTTTTTTTCAGATTTGGTTTAATACAAAATTGAGAGTTCTCTCATTGGCTTCTTGTGAGCTTTTCCTGAAGTTCTTAGAATAATTCCCTAGGATCTTCAAGTTGACTTATCAATCTAGAATCACACTAGATTGTGGCGTCTTCTACACTATACCAAGGTTCGTTAGCCACGTGATTAACGGGGTAAAGATATCATCAACTCCAAACGTGCTCCGTCCCTCTAGATCCTGTGCGCCTGTCTCTTGCGGGTTTCGTCACAAGTTGGCGATGTTCGTATCAGTTTGTAATCAGAGCTAGTTAGAGGCATCACATTACATCCCTTGTTTTTGTTGTTTTGAGCCAGTTTTTATCCATCAATTTTGTTGCTAGGTCGTTAGGGTTTTGTGTCAAATCGTGGGAAGGGTTTCTTGTGAAGTCCGAATCGTTTGCTTCTTGTTAGTGTGCTGTCCGCAATTTTCCAGAATTATTCCAGTATTTTCGTGTGTTGTTTCTGCCCAAGTTTCATCCATGAGTTTGTTGGTGTTGTGTTTGAATCATTAGAGTAAAAAAAACAAAAAAAAGTCATGCACCTTATTTTGTTCTCACGTCAAGATGCTGGAATTTCGTTTTGAGTATTGCTGAAATTCTGTTTTACCTATTTCATGAGTTTTGGTTGTTGTTCTTGTAAACCTTGGATACCATAATATAATTTGGGGAAGTTCTTGAGTTCTTGAACAAGATTCTTGAAGTTCTTGGACCTGCAAGACTTGACTTGAAAGTTCTTGAAACCATAAAATCAAGAACTAGGGTTTCTTGAAAGTTTGAATAACCTTGCATCCGCTTCTTGATCTTGTGGTATAATCTGAAATTGTGATCCTTGAAGAGCCGAAATCTTGAACAAAAGACAAAAAAAGAAGAAAAGAAACGAAACAAAAAAAAAAGAGGAACGAGAGACATTCGGCTCAAGGGAAATCAGATTTCCACATCTTGATTGGTTTGAGTTTCCAATTCTTGGTTGGCTTCCAAATCTTAATTGGCTTCAATATCTTGAGCTTCCTATTCTCGACTGAATTCCAACAACCTCAAATGACCTGGATAGCCCCAAAAACACCCCAAACCAGTTTCCTAAACCGCTACAAAGACCTTATCCAAATCACCCTTGGATTCTTGAGTTTCCTAAATTGGTTGGACTAGTTGTTGCAAACCGAATTGGCTGAAATTTGAGGGCTGATTCTTGCATTATTTGAACACCACAAAAGCACCTTTTTCCCTCCATAATACTGACCAGAACTCGGCAAAAACAGCAGCTCAAAATTCCAGTTTTCGGGTTGGAGTCTTTCTAGGATTCCAAATTTCAGCTTTGAGTTGTGAGTCGCGTCTAGTATCGATCATCTTAGGATTGCTTTCCTACATTATTTGAGTCATTAAACAGCATCTTAATTTTGTCATATACCTGAGTTTGTTCCAGTTTGACCCCTTGCTTCATTCATTGTTTGATACGTGGTTGAACGTCGACATTGGAGCTCCTTGGAGGAAATTTTCTGATTTTTTCAAGAGAGGCAAACAAAGGCCAATAAGGGTTATTTGTGAGATCATTAGAGTGAGTAATTTTGAGTGACACAAGAGAGTTGAGTGTAAACACGTAAGGGAGCGTCAAAGGCAATATACCCTTGTGTCTTTGCTAACTCTTTTTACAGGTTTACCTTAGCATGGATTCTCACCCTTTTGACAATAAACTTAACATGGAGGCCTTGACGAGTGAGTTCCAATGGAGGATGGACATGTCCCTTGAATCCCTACATGAGTGAATAGACCAACTTGAGAACCATCAACAACGAAGTAACTCGGTTCATGGAGGAAGCAATAGGGATGAATCCGGTCCTATGCATGGCGGAGATGAGGAAGACCGACGGCCTAGATATGCTCACCAAGACCAAAGAAGGAACGATGATGCACTCAAAGAAATCAAAATCAAAATCCCCTCATTCCAAGGGAAATCCGATCCGGATGCCTACTTGGAGTGGGAGAAATGCATCGAGATGATCTTCGAATGTCAAGACTATAGGGAGGACCAAAAGGTAAAGCTTGCCACTCTCGAGTTCACGGATTACGCCATTATCTGGTCGGATCAAGTGCGACTTAGCCGAAGGAGATGTGGAGAACTACCTGTGACCACATGGCATGAACTTCGCAGGTTGATGAGGAAACGGTTCATTCCAAGTCACTACCACCGAGACCTTTATCAAAAACTACAAAACTTGAGTCAAGGGTCTCGAAGTGTAGATGACTGTTTCAAGGAGATGGAAATAGCCATGCTACGTGCCGATGTAGTGGAGGACCGGGAAGCGACAATGGCTAGGTTCTTAACTGGGTTGAGACCCAAGATTGCAGAGGTAGTGGAGTTGCATCACTACGTGGAAATCACGGACATGGTGGACAAAGCTTCCAAAGCGGAGCGTCGCCTCAAGAGGAGGGATGCCACTCGACTCACTAGTACACCGGTTAGCTCGAATTGGAGAACATATCCGCCTACGAAGGAGAAGAAACCGATTATGGGAGCTTCGGGAAGGATACCAAGGCGGTGACTGACGCCTCTAAAGCCCATAACCATGAGATCAAGTGCTTCAAATGCCAAGGGTTTGGTCACATCGCATCTCAGTGTCCAAATCGACGAACCATGCTCTTACTTGAAAATGGAGAAGTCGTGACGGATGAAGAAGACAGCTATAAAGGAGTACCATCGTTGGGAGAGAAGGATGCCGATTCTAGTGAGGAAATACCAACGAATGAACAACTCGACTTAGTGGTTCAAAAGGTGCTAACTGCTCAAGTAAAGGAAGAAAATGGCCAACAAAGGGAAAACATCTTCTACACACGTTGTCACATAAAAGGCAAGGTGTGTAGTCTTATAATTGATCCCAGGAGTTGTACAAACGTGGCAAGTATGACACTAGTGGAGAAGGCCTCGCTTCCTACAATCAAGCATCCACATCCATATAGGCTCCAATAGTTGAACGACAGTGGAGATGTGCGAGTCACAAAGCAAGTCGAGATCCTATTCCGCATTGGTCGATACGAGGATAAAGTCCTCTATGATGTCGTGCCAATGCAAGCTACTCATGTGCTATTGGGGAGACCATGGCAATATGATGAAAGAACTAGCCACGATGGTTTCACCAATAAGTACACCTTTATGCACGACAACAGGAAAGTCACACTTGTGCCTCTCACTCCTAAACAAGTGCACGAGGACCAAGTCCGGTTGCAACAAGAACACGAGGAGCAAAGGAAATTGAAAGGAGCCGAGAAGAGTGAGGGAAAACTGGCCTTAAATGGTTCGGCCCTTGAGAAGAGAACTGAGAGGAAGCAAAGCATGCTCGCAAAAGCCAGGGATGTAAAGAAAGCTGAGAACTGAGAGGAAGCAAAGCATGCTCGCAAAAGCCAGGGATGTAAAGAAAGCTTTACTTTCTTACCAACACTTGCTTATGATAGTATGTAAAAAAGTTATGCTTGCTTCTACCATATAACTACCATCATAACTACCATATAAATTTAACCACTGTATATTTTCATGATACCCCGTGTTATCTCATTGTTGCAGGAATTTGAGGATATGTTTCCTGAGGAGATCCCGGATGGACTACCTCCCATCCGTGGCATTGAGCACCAAATAAACCTCATTCCGGGCTCACCATTGCCCAATAAAGCCCCCTATCGCATGAGTCCCGAGGAAACCAAGGAACTACAAAGGCAAGTGGACGAACTGCTTAAGAAAGGTTGGGTGCATGAAAGCCTAAGTCCCTGTGCCGTCCCCATCATCTTGGCGTCAAAGAAGAATGGAAGCTCACGCATGTGTGTGGATTGCAGAGCCATCAATTCGATAACGGTAAAGTATCGTCATCATATACCTAGGTTAGATGACATGCTAGATGAACTAAATGGGGCTGTAATTTTCATGAAAATTGATTTTAAAAGTGGGTATCACCAAATCCGAATGAAGGACGGGGACGAATGAAAAACGGCTTTTAAGACTACTTATGGGTTGTATAAATGGCTAGTCATGCCCTTTGGTTTATCTAACGCCCCTAATACATTCATGAGGTTAATGGATCATATTCTACGCCCTTTTCTTTATAAATTTGGTAGTCTATTTTTGATGATATCTTATCTCTAGTCGAAATTTGCATGACACCATAGAGGCATTTCGTGTTTATTTAAAATGCCTTATGCCAAGCAAGTTATGTATTTGCATTAACTGAAAAAAGGTTCTTTTGCACTTATCAGTTGGTCTTTCAAAGGATATGTTATTGTTGCATAGGGAATACAGGTAGATAAAAGGAAGGTGAAAGCCATCCAAAGAATGGCCGACACCAAAGACCTGTAGCACAGTAAGGAGCTTCCATGGATTAGCTAGTTTTTACCGCAGTTGTGCGAGATTTCAGCACCATTGCCGGCTCCGTTTTGACTGCCTGTAAATCAAGAAGAATGTCGCCTTTCATTGGGGAGCTGACCAAGATAAGGCATTTCAATTACTTAAACACAAACTCACGCACAACCTGTAACTTTCTTTTGCCTAGTTTTTGACAAGATGTTTGAAAATCGAATGTGATACTTCAGGTGTTGGCATTGGAGCTGTGGTTATGCAAGAGGGTAGGCCTACTTAGCGAGAAGCTGAGTGGGGCAGCCTTGAACTATCCACCTACGATAAGAGCTATACTCCCTCATTTAGGGCTCTCGAAACATGGCAACTTATTTGAGGAGCAGCAAGGGAGTTCGTCAGTTCATATGATCACGAGGTCACTCAAAACACTGGAAAGTCACAACAAAAGTTGAAAACAAAAGCATGCCGATGGATTGCTTTTGTTTTAGACTTTTCCCATTACATGATCAAGTATAAGACAGGTAAAATCCAATGTAGTAGCTGAATGCCTTGTCACGCAGGTACTCTTTACTTACCTTACTCACACTAAGTGAGCTACTTGGTTTTGAAAACCTCAAAGGAGTTTATACTGCAAAAGATCCAATTTTAGTGAATGCTATGCCAATGCTTACAATCTAGGTTGGATCACTTTTTTATGCATGAAGGTTATTTGTTTCGAGTTGAAAAACTGTGCATCCCTCAGTCTATTGTTAGTTCATGAAGCACATTCAGGTAGTCTAATGGGACACTTTGGTGCTGCAAAGACTTTGGTTGTTTTGCAGGAACACTTCTATTGGCCAAAGATGAGAAGAGATGTGGAACGTGTGTGGTTGGTCGGTGCATTGTGTGCCACAAAGCTAAGTCTAAGACTCAACCATTCGGTTTGTATACCCCTTTACCTGTGCCTACTACACCTTGGATCGATATTTCTATGAATTTTGTACTTGAGTTGCCTAGGTCTAGGAAAGGACATTATAGCATATTTGTGGTAGTTGACAGATTTCCTAAAATGGCTCATTTCATTGCTTGTCACAAAACGGATGATGCTTCTTACATTGCTGATTTGTTCTTTCGTGGGATAGTTAGGTTACATGGCATGCCTAGAACTATTGTTTCTGACAGGGATGTTAAATTTCTTAGCTATTTCTGGAAGACATTGTGGGGAAAATTGGGCACTAAACTGTTATTCTCGACTCAAGTCACCCACAAACGGATAGCCAAACAGAAGTTGTTAATCGCACTTTATCTACATTGTTGCGTGCCATCATTAAAAAGAACATTAAGTCTTGGGAGGAATGTCTTCTCATGTTGAGTTTGCCTATTAACCGAATGTGCATAGTGTACACGTTTCTCACCTTTTTTGAAGTTGTATATGGTTTTTAACAACCGTTAACTTCTTTGGATTGTAGTCACCTTTTGCCGTTGGTCTGAGTGTGTCAATCTGGTGAAAAGAAAAGGCAGATTTGTGAAGGCACTACATGGGAAAGTGTGACTCAACATTGAGCAACGCCACGAGTCAATATGCGAAGCAAGCAAACAAAGGAAGGCGTCAATGATCTTTGATGGTTGCACCTTCGCCAAAGAGAGGTTTCCAGTTCAACGACAAAGCAAGCTACTCCCCTGAGGCGACGGTTCCTTCCAAGTTCTTGAGCGTGTGAACAACAATGCTTACAAGTTGGACCTCCCAAGTGAGTATGGAGCTATAAGTGCCACATTTAATGTCACTGACTTTAGTCCCTTTCTCGCAGAATTTGAATCAGATTTGAGGGCAAATCCTTTTCAAGAGGAGAGGAATGATGCGAAGGAGAACATCGAGTAGACCATACAAGTAGAACAAGTGAAGGTTTCCCTCGGCCCTGTCACTCGAGCACGCCTCAAGAAAATGAAGGAAGCACTCCAACTTCTAGTACAAGCTGCCCAAGCCCAAGTTGGGAGGCCTCGGCCCATAGAAGGCCTTGCAAGTGAGAATGAAAGACAAATCACCTTGGTAGAGGCCTTGCTCGATGAAGAGGACCTTGTTTGAAGGCCACAGCCCTTTCTGGAGTATCATGGTTAATCATATAGTTATTTAAAGTTTAAGTATTGCATTAGTAGTTATGGCCTATATCAATAAAGCTCATGTTGAGCATAGGACCGAGTAGGAGGCCCACTACCTTTGGCCGAACTTAGCAAGGGCCCGGACCTTCCTTGGAGCCCTAAGTCCCTTTTGGATTTTCGAGCATCTATAGTAGTATTATATATAGGACTTTGTTGTTTATTTTTTTTCAGATTTGGTTTAAATACAAAATGAGAGTTTCCCTCCTCATTGGCTTTCTTGTGAGCTTTTCCTGAAGTTCTTAGAATAATTCCCTAGGATCTTCAGTTGACTATCAATCTAGAATCACACTAGATGTTGGGCTCTTCTACACTTACAGTTCTGTTAGCCACGTGATTAACGGGTAAATATATCATCAACTCCAAACGTGCTCCGTCCCTCTAGATCCTGTGCGCCTGTCTCTTGCGGGTTTCGTCACAAGTTGGCGATGTTCGTATCAGTTTGTAATCAGAGCTAGTTAGAGGCATCACATTACATCCCTTGTTTTTGTTGTTTTGAGCCAGTTTTTATCCATCAATTTTGTTGCTAGGTCGTTAGGGTTTTGTGTCAAATCGTGGGAAGGGTTTCTTGTGAAGTCCGAATCGTTTGCTTCTTGTTAGTGTGCTGTCCGCAATTTTCCAGAATTATTCCAGTATTTTCGTGTGTTGTTTCTGCCCAAGTTTCATCCATGAGTTTGTTGGTGTTGTGTTTGAATCATTAGAGTAAAAAAAACAAAAAAAAGTCATGCACCTTATTTTGTTCTCACGTCAAGATGCTGGAATTTCGTTTTGAGTATTGCTAAAATTCTGTTTTACCTATTTCATGAGTTTTGGTTGTTGTTCTTGTAAACCTTGGATACCATAATATAATTTGGGGAAGTTCTTGAGTTCTTGAACAAGATTCTTGAAGTTCTTGGACCTGCAAGACTTGACTTGAAAGTTCTTGAAACCATTAATCAAGAAACTAGAGGATTCTATGAAAGTATTGAAATAACCATATGCATCGCTTACTTGATCTTGTGGTTATATCTGAAATTTGTGATCCTTGAAGAGCCAGAAATCTTTACAAAAGACAAAAAAAGAAGAAAGAAACGAAACAAAGAGAGACGAGAGACATTCGAGCTCAAGGGCTCAGATTTCCACATCTGATTGGTTTGAGTTTTCCAAATTCTGGTTGGCTTCCAAATCTTAATTGGCTTCCAATATCTTGAGCTTCCTTTCTCCGACTGAATTCCAACAAAACCTCAAATGACGATCAGCCCCAAAACACCCCAAACCAGTTTCCTAAACCGCTACAAAGACCTTATCCAAATCACCCTTGGATTCTTGAGTTTCCTAAATTGGTTGGACTAGTTGTTGCAAACCGAATTGGCTGAAATTTGAGGGTTGATTCTTGCATTATTTGAACACCACAAAAGCACCTTTTTCCCTCCATAATACTGACCAGAACTCGGCAAAAACAGCAGCTCAAAATTCCAGTTTTCGGGTTGGAGTCTTTCTAGGATTCCAAATTTCAGCTTTGAGTTGTGAGTCGCGTCTAGTATCGATCATCTTAGGATTGCTTTCCTACAT
>NW_020861435.1:0-25275 GCF_003713205.1 Coffea eugenioides
CTAGTAACCACGAGACCTTTGTAATTGAGATCCTCACCAACAACTATATTGTGAAAAAGGTATATGTAGATCCCAACAGTTCGGTAGACGTCTTGAACTACCAAATTTTTGAGAGTTTGAATCTGAGGAGGGAACAACTCACTCCCATGAGAACTCCTCTTGTCTGGTTCGGGGGATGCGTAGTCCACCCGGAAGCGATGGCCTCTTTGATGGTCACCGTTGGTCGTCACCTCCGCTGCCGAATTGTCCCTGTTAATTTTACTGTTGTTAAAGCTGATTCTCCATACAATATGTTGAAAAGTCGGCCTACACTCAACAATCTGAAAGCCGTGTACTCTACCTACCACTTGAGTTTCAAGTTCTTGACTACTGCTAATATAGTCGAAGTGAGTAGTGATGTGAGTGCGGTGAGAGAATATTCCTCGCAACCATGCAGCCCGCGATCACCCCAGGTGCCGAGTCAAAGATCGAGAGGAAAAGACCAAACATTCTCTGCATAGACTGTATTGATCCTCACAATAACGATAAGCTTGGAAGGCTTGAGACCGGAGATGAAGTGGAAGAGATAACTTTGAATGCTCTGAGACCGATCAGGTGGTCCGAGTGGGGATAAGTCTCCCTTCGCCTCTCAAGGAAGAGATGATTGACCTATTCAAGGAACACCGAGATGTCTTCGCCTAGACAACCGACGAGGTTGTCGGAGTATCTCCTGAGCTCATGATACATAAGCTCAACGTGGATCCACGTGCTCGTCCAGTGAAGCAAAAAAGGAGGCAATTCGGCCCTAAATGTAGTAAAGCCATCTCTGAAAAAGTTGATAAACTTCTACCAGCCAAAATGATCAGAGAAATTCAGTACCCGACTTGGCTATCCAATCCCGTCAAGGTCAAGAAAGACACTAGCGGGTGAAGAATGTGTGTGAATTTCACCGATTTTGACAAAACTTTCCCCAAGGACTGCTATCCGTTGTCGAGGATTGACGTTCTAGTCAACTCGACAATGGGATATGAGATCTTTTGCTTCCTTGATGCATTCAAGGGGTACCACCAGATAGAAATGAGCGAGAAGGATCAGGAAAAGATGGCATTCTACATCGATCGAGGAGTCTATTGTTACACAATCATGCTCTTCCGGTTGAAAAATACCGGGGCAATCTACCAACGGCTGATAAATCGCATCTTTCACAACTAGATAGGCTGAAATGTTGAGACTTATGTTGATGATATTCTCCTCAAGAGCGAGACTACCTCGATTTTTCTTTCGAATATGCGAGAGGTGTTGGGGGTCCTCTGAGGTGCCAGGATGATGCTGAATCCGAAAAATTACGTATTCGGGGTCATCTCGGAAAAGTTCGTCGGATACCTAGTATCCCGTTGAGGAATAGAGGCTAATCCCGACAAGGTGACGACCATCCAAGATATGTCGCCCCCTCGGAATCCCCGAAAAGTCCAAAGATTGACAAGTCGCCTAACCGCTCTGAACCGGTTCTTGTCTTAATCCGTCAAGAGGGCATTACCCTTCTTCAAAGTATTAAAGAAGGCGGACCAATTCTCCTGGACTGAGGAGTGCCAAAATGCTTTTGATCAGATGAAAGATTATTTGCATCATCTTCCCACTCCCGTTCACCATGGGCCGAGAAGAGAGTGTACTTCTACTTGTCTGCAGCTAACGAAACAGTCAGTGTTGTACTAATCCGAGACGAAGATACTCAGATACCCGTCTACTATGTCAGCAGAGTCCTGCGCGGACCAGAGACGTGGTACACCCAGACGGAGAAGCTAGTGTTGGGCTTGGTGCATGCGGCCCAGCAGCTGAAACCTTATTTATTGGCTCATCCCATATCTGTGAGAATAGACCAATCGATTCCGCAGATCCTTCTACGTCCCGAGGCTTCAGGATGTCTTACCAAATGGGCTATCGAACTGGGCGAGTATGATCTGTCTTATGAGTCTCGGACAGCTATCAAAGCTCAAGATTTGACAGATTTCTTGGCCGAATTCACGTTTTTAGTGAGCCAAAACGCCACCTCAAACTCATCCGAACCATCTTCATGGATTCTCTATGTTGACGAATCTTCCAACAGTAATGGCAATGTAGCCGGGTTACTTTTTGAAAATCCTCACGGGGAGGTATGCTCCTACGCCCTCCGATTTGACTTCCCAACATCCAATAATGAAGTCGAGTACGAGACTCTGATCGTGAGTTTGTGTTTAGCCTGCCAACTAGGTGCACGGCACATTTAAGTTAATAGTGACTCCCAACTAGTAGTATGTCAAGTCCTCGTTAAATTTGATGCTAGGAAGGAAATCATGCAGCGGTACCGCTCTAAAGTTCACCAACTGGTAGCGTACTTCGACTCTGTCAAAATTCAAAGGATACCTCAGTCGTAGAATAAACGAACCGATGCATTGTCCTGATTCACCGCCACCTCATTCTCAACGCTCAACAAGACAGCTCTAGTGGAGGTCCTTACAGAGCCAGAGTATTCAGAGGAAAAAGTCTATCCTGTGTATTTAGGGGACACCTGGATGAGTCCTCTCATCAGATTCCTAGGTCAGGGGACCCTTCCCGAAGATCGGGGTCGAGGCGAGAAAGATCCAATGCAAAGTAGCTCGGTATGCACTCCGGGAAGGGAAATTGTACAAGCGGTCTTACCTCTGACCATGACTACGGTGTATCACGGCAGAGGAAGGAGGACGGGTCCTCTGTGAAATACACGAAGGCCTATGCGGAGCTCACGTCGGTCATAAGATGTTGGCTAAAAGGCCCTACTCCTCAGGTACTTTTGGCCTACCATCCAACAAGATACCCAGATCCTAATTCTTAGCTGCCCTTCATGCCAGTACCACGCTCTCGAGTATCATCAATCTACCAATCTCATGATCCCCATCACCTCGTCCTGGCCCTTCGAGCAATGGGAAACAGATCTTATCGGCCCTTTCCCCAAGGCTGTTGGTGGTTATGCATTCTTGGTGGTAGCTATGAATTACTTCACCAAGTGGATCGAAACCGAGCCATTAAGAAGTATAACCGACCTAGCTATCCAGAAATTCTTTTGAAAGTGTATAGTTTTACCGCTTCGGAGTACCACGAGTAATCATTTTGGACAACGGAAAATAGTTCGCTGAAAATTCGTTCAAAGGTTGGTATGAAAGCCTCGGGATCAATGAGCACTTCACCTCGGTAGGTCATCCCCAAGCCAACGGATAGGCTGAGAACTTCAACCGAACTCTCCTACATGGGTTTAAGACCAAGTTGCACCAACTTGGATCATCTTGGGTTGACGAACTCCCCAGTGTCCTCTGGTCTTATCAGACTACGCTGAGGTCTGTCACACAAGAAACTCCGTTCTCCTTGACCTATGGGTACGAGGCAGTGATCCCTGCTGAAATCTTCACTCCTAGCTCTCGGATGGCAGCATATGTTACCAAGGCAAATGAAAAAGAAATGAGGGTAGACCTCGACTTGGTTGAAAAGAAGAGAGACACTGCAGCAGCTCGGGTAGTTTCATATAAGAATATATTGGCTAACTACTACAATACCTATGTCAGATATCTTCGATTCAACCCAGGAGATTTAGTTCTGAGGAAGAACTCGGTTAGTCGAGCTAAACCTCAGGGTAAACTAACTTCGAAGTGGGAGGGTCCCTACCGAGTGGTTGAGTCTAACCGAAATGGTTATTGTAAGTTGGCCTACTGAGATGGCACTCTTATACCCAAAACTTGGCATGCCGCGAATCTCAAATTATATTATTCATAAGAATGTTAATGATTTATTAACTTTGGTCTCATTTAGTTATTTTTTAAAAGCATTACTACTTGATATTAAAAAATAAGGGGATAAGAGTAGGAAGAAGTGAAGAAGAAGAAGCGAGTTAAAAAAGGGATAACTTTCATTGATGATTAAGCATTACAAAAGAAGTTTTACAAGTGTAAAGATCCGAGGTCAGGAATGTTCCTAAGCATCTCCTACCTCGGCGCCCTCAGTACTTCCTCTTTCCCCAGCAGCTTCTTCGGCCGCCCTTTCTGCTCCGCCAGTCTCCCCAACCTCAGTGCCTGTTTCGCCTTCGGCCTTCAGATCAAATTCGGAGAGCCACCGATTGAATTACTCTTGAATCTCGGCTAAGTTCCTCCCGGCTTGAATACCCTCGGCAATCCGGTCGCAGAGTTCCTTGGCTTGTCCTTATTTTTAAAGGAGTCCAGATCCTCTTTGGACAGAAGCGACGCCACCTTGCTCAAGGCCGAAGTATACCTGAGCATAAAGCTCGGCAGTGTCAACTCACCCAAGTCTTGAGTGAAGGTTTCGGACTTTCTGAAGGTCTCTACAGCCGAGGTGCCCGCCTTTTCCAGTGCATCCTGATGGGATTTCTCCTCTTCTTCTCGCCTTTTTTGTTATTCCTCCAAGGCCGACCTGAGAGAATTGATAGTTATCTGGGTCTCATCCTTCTCGGCGATGGCTTCGTCGCGTTCCTCTCAAAGCAGAGTCTTCTCATACTCGGCCAAAGCTAGTTGTTTTTCCAACTTGGAAATTTTGTCTTGCACTTCGACGTACGGCTGCTGCTCGAGCAAGCTTGCATATCGCCGCAAGATCTCGGCTACAAAGGCCGCAGTGGAAGCCGAAGACACCATTAAGGTTTGGATCAATTCGGGAGGAGTCAGCTTCTTAATGTACTCCACGTCCCTTGGCAAAGTGGAGCACGTCAAGGGTTCATGGGCGACACGAGGATCCAAACAGCGATCGTTGACACTAAGTTCTCAGTCCGGACACCAGTGCCAGCTGGGATGTTTTTTATCATCGCCCGCTTCTCGGGATTGAACGTAGAAGTGATTCCACAAGGATGACCCCATGACCGGTGCTGCTGATGACTGAGGTGGCTTTCCTCGGTCGGGAGAAAGTGAAGGGATTGTGACACCTCGGGTCGCAACCCCTTCTGGAACAATCGAGCCACGAGAGGCTGACTCCGTCGCGAGAGTGGATGAAGTGCTGATTGCTACCGAAATCTTGATGATGGGGCCTGGGGCACTCTTCTTCTTTGGCGCTCCAGATGTTTTCCCTGATGCCTTCCTCTTCGGCCTCTTGGCCACGGTTCCCGACCTTGCCGAGATCAAATCGGATACCTTCACCACTGCGTAAGAGAGATGCATTATTATTTAGAATAGCCGAAGTAAAAAATAAAGTTATGAAGGAAAATTTACAAAGCTTCTTAAATCTAGAAGAAAATATGGAGTCTTGTCGGGGTCAATGACAGCTCGGCTGATTCCTCCGTCGACTAGCACCGTTTTGGGATAGAACCAATTGTTGATCCTAAGACCCGACCCCATTAACTTCTGGAAGTTCTACTCCTCTACTTCTCCTGGGAAAGGGTCGTTTGGAGCATTGAGAGGTCTCCACCAGAAACCCCTTGGGAAGCCCTCGACTGGGACGAAGATAAAGTTATGCTTCCAATTCTTTATCGAAGTGGGAGCATCCACCACGAGATTCGGCATGGCCTTATTTCGATTGTAGAAATAGAACCAGCCTTTATCGCTCCCGTGGTTCTTAAGGGTGTAGCATCGGCGAAAAAGATTGAATGTTGGAGTCACCTCCTGTTCTCGGCACAGCATCTCGAACTCCATCACAATTCGAATAGCGTTTGGGACTAGTTGGATGACCCGTACTCCCCAATACCTAAGGACACCTCGGAAGAATCTCGTGGTGGGCATTCTGAGTCCAGCCTCTAATTGGTCCACGTAGATCGTGACTCTGCCTGCTGGGGGTAGTTCAGCTGATTGGGTCGGCCTAGGAGGGTAGATGTTGTACCTCTGCCTGAACGGGTACTTCCGGACTATCGCGTTCACCTTGGCCATGCCTATCCGACTTTTGAATGATGGGAATTGGCCGAAATTTATGACGGAGAATCTAGTGGAGCAACCGCCTGGGGGACTTCGATTCCGAAGTCATCGTTATATATCACCTCAGATTCCCTCTGACTTGTCTCCTGAGACCCTCCTGTTTCTTGGGACACTTCGGCTTCCTCCCCCTCAGGGCTGGACAAGGTGCCTTTTTTTTTCTCGGATGGGTCGGGCCTCTCTGCTTCTATGTAGCTCGGCCTCATGGTTTCCTTGTGTGTGCTCGCCACTCGAGCCATGAATTATCAAGAATTAGAAAAAGTGACTTACTGCTTTCTACAAAGAATTGACGTCGGCTGGTAAAAAAATCTTCAGACGGTTGCTCTGATATCTGCTTTTAGCTTTTTACTACTAGAGAAATGGTGAAATGGGCGGTAAAAAAGACCCCCTATTTATAGGGTACGAGGGAAGACAGAAAGGCGGCAACCTTAAATTTCAAACAAGTACGTGCCCCTTTCTCCTCATTAATGCTCAGCCATTTTTCTTAACACACTACTACACGCTTCCCCCCATGATCTCACATCATGTCAGTCACTTGTAACCATCCCATCAAGCCACATCTCTCCGGATTGCATGCCCATGTCTGACATGGCATAATGGCCAAACGTGACCTTCCGTTACTCTCCGTAAAAGCCTCGAGATTGGAGGACCTCGGGCTATGGATAACCTCGGAACATGAAAGTCTCGGAATGCGACAGCTTCTCATCCCCGAGGCTTGGGTTCTTATTGAGGACGATCACCTCGACTCGTCTACCCTGAACTACAAACCCGAGCCCAATCATTTCCCTCATCTCGGCCTGAGGTCATCTCAACTCCCGCACCTGACTACACTGAGCCCTTGGCGACGTCAGTCATCTCGCCTCCACACAGATGTCAGAACCAACTCACCCCTTATCATTTCAACTGATGGATTAATAGTAAAGGGTACTTTATCGGGAAGCCACATGGTCACACTTTTTCAGGAAACCACGTGCCTGCATGACAGGAATCCTGAGCCACTGCTGCGTGTCAGGACAGAGCCGTAAAGTGTAGGTTGTGGGGGTCCACAGACTTAAACCTGTTGTCCTTCCCTCCATCTGGTATCCTATAAATACCACCTCCTTCCTCCAATACAAGTAAGAGTACTGTTACATTGAAATCTATTATTGTTCTTGTTTCCTCTCACTAAACTGACTTGATCGTCGGAATGATCCCAGGGGACAAAGCCCCGCCTATTACTTTGGTCCAGAAGTCCACCATATAAACTCATCTCGCTTAAGAGGGAACCAACTTAGGATAGCTCGGCTACCTAACCAGAAATCACCTCTTCAGGCACATTGGTCCAGTTTGACATAAGCACCTCCATCCTTAATTGCTTGGTCCACAAAGTTAAGTATAGGTTCCAATGAACAATTAGGTGAAGATATATATAGAAATAGAATGTTACCATCCATGTGAGTGAATTTTTTTCATTCCATTTTAATTTGTAAGTTTATCTTTTTAGGTTTTAAGTTTGAAAGTTGATTTATATTATTAACTTTAATGATTGAGAGAAATATATCATGGTTCATACCAACTGACAAGTGTCCATTTTACCTAATAGTTTGTGCATATTTTAGTTCATTTGTAGTTAATTTTGAACTTCTAAGACAATGTGAATGACTATTTTGGGAATATTTGATGCTCTTAAATAATTTTGAGAAAACTTGTGAATTCATCATGTTTTACTTGTTAAAGTTTATCATTTTTGGTAGGGATGAAGAAACAAGGACAATCTGGAGCCGATTATAAAAAGTCATCACTGGATTGGATGAGAGTATACTTGACCGAACAATAAATTTCAAGTCAGATATCAAATCAGATACTCGCTAGAAAATTTGCAAGATAAAGGATGTTAAGCAGTATACAACGTCGGATTAAGGAAGTGAAGCCAAATACTCGTGCCAGAAACTCATCAGAGAATTTTCCGAAAAAGAGTGTTTTGCAGTATATAGCGCCGAATAGTGAAATTCACTTCGGATACCGCATCGAATACTTGAGCGGGAAACTCTTGCATGTTGTGCAACTTGCAACCAGCTTTTCATCATTCTTTCCTATAGCATCTATGACGTTTTGACAACCACTTTTTGGGTTCAAAACATTAACTTTTGTCAATTTATGTCATCCATTTTAAGCTTTTGACTCTTGAAGACCAAAATAAGCTTGTTGTGGAAGATTTAAGAGTGAGGAAGATTATAAGCAGAGGGGCTTTTAGTCTTAGAAGGAGCTTTATAGTTTTCTAGTTAGTTTAGAAAGAGAAATAATTTTAGAGCAAAAGAAAGAAACAAAAAGGGTTGTATCTTATCCTTTGAGGCAAGACACAAACCCCACCATATTCATAACTTTTTCCATTTCTATCAGATTGTAGGATTAGTTTAGGACTTGTGTTATGTATCCATTCCTGTAAAAAGCTGAGCAAGGAGGAAGATTGGGATGAAAAAGGGGCACAGTGGGAGGCTCTAATGACGAGGGTTATCCTTTTCCCCAAACTCTTTGTCATGTATTTAATTTTATATTTAGTGAATATATTAGTTTGGATATTATGTTATTGATGTTGTTTTAAAGTTTATGCCTTGGGTATTTAGGTGAACTATCTATGATTGCTATATGTTGATTTCTTTGGGCTATTATCTTGATTGAATTATTTAGCACTTTTGCTCTTATAATCATGATTAATTAGCCATTAATTGTGTGATAATCTCAAGGTATTAGATTTGCAATAAAAGTTGAAATTTGACACTAATTTATAGAAGTGTTAAACCTAGGGAGTACATTTATAAAAGTAGAGGTACACCTTTGTAACTTGTTTTGTAGTAATTTCATAGAAGTGAATGAACTTGTAGTTAATTTCATAACTACAAAAGTAGGTATCGATTAGTTATAAGTATAGTTGGTACACCAGCGAAAGCGGGTATCACGTATATAAGGAAATTATGCCATAACTTAGTCGAGGGTTTAGTACTCAATTAGTCGAAACGTTGCACCAACATAAGTAGATAGGGAATCTATTACCGGGGGAGCTTTCATCTGTATTTTTCTTCTCATTAGTAGCTTAGATTTGTTAGTTTTAGTTTGTTGAGAGTCTAGTAATAGAGAAGTTTTAGTAGTGCTGGTAGTCATCTATCTTTCCTGTGAGTTCGACTCTAATTATCATATATTCGCTTACGATTTGTATTGTTGCGCCCCATTTTTCGAATGTGTGAAAGTGTGATGGTGTGTGAGTGTGTGTGATATACATGTGAACGTGTGCGGAATGAAAAGTAAAAGGCCATGGGACTTAGAATGCGACGATTTGGCCAAGTGAAGTTCAAAAGGGTTTTGGTATCAAAAAATGGAGTCGCCACTTGGTATAGAGTTAGGGTGTACCAAGTCACCCAAAAATGATTTTTGTTTTTGAATAAAAAAAAGTAAATAAACCCTTTTAGAGAACTTTTGGGTCTACGTAACCAAAAGAGGGATCGGGGGTCACATTTGACGAAGGGGAAGGCAAGGATAAAAAAAATCCAAGGCACCCCTTCGACCTAGCCAAGGCTAGTTGCGTGACTTAAACCAATTTTTCCTAATTTTTTACCCAAGGTATGCATCGCGTGTTTGGATATGTCTATATGAATGCAAAAACCTAGACCTAGGGGGACATGGGGGAAATTTCTCTTCAAAGGTTGAGTGATGCCAATCACATTAATTGTGAAGCCCAACAATGATCCTTTTGGAGAGGTCACACCTAAACCTAAATGACGTGAAAAAATGAGTGGATGAATGCATGCCATGAAAAATGTGAGTTTGTGTGAAAAAGTAATAAAAACAATAGTGTGAGTGGAAGTGTGCAAAGAAAATGAAAGTACTCGTGTGCGAGTGAAGATAAAAGTGTGCGTGTGCAAGTGAAGATAAAAGTGTTCGTGTGCAAGTGAAGATAAAAAGTGTTCGTGTGCAAGTGAAAGTGAGAAAGAGTGAAAGTGTGATGATAGAGTGGATTGAAAATGCATGAGCCTAGGGAATTCATGCATGTTGGGTACGGGGAGACCTAAATCGTGACTCAATTTGCCCTTTGATTAGAAGGCGAAACTAGCGTGCTAAGGCTATCGAGTAGCCACACTCGCTCGTTTCCCTTATCGGAAGGGGACCCTCAAGCAAATGGACCCTACAACTATCATGATATGCAAAAAAATCCTAAAATGAAGGGAAAGGGGGTTCGAGGAGCATGCCAAGTGATAAAACTAAGAAAAATGCATGATATGTGGTGAACAAGCAAATGATATGCTAATGAGGGGAAATCCCTAAGGGTCTAGCGTTGGACTAGCCCATTCTATGAATTCCGACTAGCGTTGGACTAGCGGAAACGTACATTCATCCATTCCATTCATTCATGGCTATGAAAGCAAGCAGACATGCCAAAATACTCGTAAACACATAGCACATAGCATTTAGCATGCTCGACTAGATGCAATGTCCTAATAAAGCAATTAACATATAACACATAGGCATGCAACCATTACATTTGCTAACTAAAACAAAGGGGAAAGGGAAAATGGACCAAATTACTTGCTACGCCCTATCTATTACAAGCCAAGAGGTGTACACATACCCCATTAATAAAAATCAAAAGTAAATGAAATAAATGAAAGGAAATAAGGAGAGGCTAGGAAAGCAAGTAGACATGCAACTTTCAATTAGCACATTAGTCCACATAGGAGAGAAACAAAAGGGGTAAAAGAGATTATACCTCCCCGTTGGTGATACTAAGGAAGTAAACAAACTCAACTTGGTTAGATTCACCCAAGAAAAGACTAACTTAGGCTAAAATCACCAAAAACAAAAGATTAATGCACCAATTTAGTGATAAGATATAAACTAAACAATTTGAATCCATCAAAACATCAAACTTTCCCTCAATTGCAACTCAATGAAGTCAAAACTACTTAAAGACCAAGGCAAAAGGCATGATCATCCAATCCCCAAGCATAACATCTACTAAAAACCCAAAAGCAAGCACTACTCAATCATTTGAACCTAATTGAAACATTTTAAAACACAAAAAGCTCCCCAAGTAAATAACAAGATTCAAACAAACATTATGGAATTTTGAAAGTCCAAGAATGAACAAGGGTCCATGAATGAATTAAACATGCATTTTGAAAACTCGATAGCCACCATTAATCAACCAAATAAAACTAATTGAAAAATTTAAGAGCTTCAAAAATCCCAAAAAAACAATGAAAGGCCAAATGATGACTCAAAGTACACCCACCTTAGGACCTAATTGTAAAGAAATGAGAACATGCTTGGGCTTTTGTGGAACATGGAGAAGCTTGAGGGACTAAATTGATTAAGTATTCAAATTACTTGGGCCATAGTGAGCTAGGGGGGACTTGGGGGGTTCAAAGGCAATTTTGAAACAATTTCCATGCAGGTTCATGCAACAAGCGTAAGAAACTTGTTTCTGCAACAATCATTTTTGCCGAAAGCTTTCTGCAGCCCAAAACAACATTGCTACTTTCATTTCCGCAAAACAAGTGTCAACCTCAACACAAACTTAATCAAAATTCTTTCAACTCAAACTAACTTCATTTCCGCAAACAACTTCAACATTCAATCAAACCAAAGCATAAAAGAAAAATCATGCAAATGCCATGAAGAAAATTTCTGCTATAACCATTTCGCAGCTTCAGGAAAAATCTTTCCTTCCACAACCATTCTCATGCAATTTCTTCTTGCACTTAGACATATTCATGCAAACAACCAATAAAAGGCTTGATTGAACTATCATCTAGACAAGATACCAGCTTGGAACCGAAATGAAAGAATAAACAAAAAAACTAAAACCGTAAGACATGAAGATTCGGCCAGCTATGTACATTTTCCAGCAATGTCTCTTGCCATTCTTGTGGTCATTCTAATGCAACTTTTCCATCCAAACAAAAACTAGAATCTTAAACAAACATCATGACTTTGATCTTAACAATAAAATTACCAAATTCAACATCCTAATAAGCCAAAACATAAACAGAAAAACACACCAGTGCTTAGAGAAAAGTCCAGCCAGCATTCGGCAATTGGAGTTGTTCATTATTTCATTTTTTTCCTTGCTTAACCAGACCAATAAACTTCCTTAGCTTGAACATCTAATTTTAATTAGTCAAACATCTAACCAAGTGAAAATCGACCACTTTCCAGCAAATTTCATGCTAAAATACCCATGCAATTTCCAAAACAGCTCCATCGGCTAAGCTGGAAAATTGATTTAGCAATCCAGCAACTTCCAATAACATTTCCAGCCATGCAATCAAAATTCAGACCACGTAGCTTACATGCAACATCAAATAAGAAACTATCTATCAATTTTGATCCATAAGCAAATTCGGACAACATCAAAACATTACTCAACCAGAATTTCAAACAATCCTGTTCCCGGTTGGCTTGCATGCAACCTGATTTTGTATCTTTTCAATTTTCTGACTTATTCAAGGTTAACTACCTTCATGCAAATCCTGATCATCCAGGTTTTAGTTGATTAAATGTGCATCTAGACTCAGATTATCACAGATTAGCTAATTAGAGTTACAAATTCCAGCTCAAACTTTCGGCAGCTCCAATTCTTCCAAACCAGATTTCTTAAGTCTCAATTCCTCATCTAACCTCACAAACCCACATGCATGCGTATAGACAACTGCATCAACCTATAAACAATTCATCTAAGTCCAGAATTTACCTTAGCTTGAAGCCTAAAACCCACGACTAGCAGCTGCAATCTTTTCTTCCTCTCGGCTATCCAGAAATGCCGCCTGCCAGCTCCTCCTCTCCCTTGCTCCAACTTGCGACTAGGATGGAGGAGGCCTGGTTTTCAGACCCTTAACCAGCTCACGGGTACAAGGATACAAGGCAGCAGGTTTCTTTTTCTTTTTTTTTTAGCTCACGGACAGGAAGAAAAGAAAACAAAAGGCTCGGCTCTCTTTCAGTCGTTAATTCCAATGACCCTGCTCTCTCCTTAGTTCACGGCAGCAAAAAATGAAAATGGATGTGTGTGGTAGTGGAGAAAGAAACCGGCACTAAGGATAGAAAATACTAGAATGTGAAGTGGAAATGTATTCGGCAGAAATAGAATTGTGATGATTTTTTTTCTTTTTTTTTTAATTAATTAAATAAAAACTGATAATAAAAATAGATAACAAACAACAACAACAACAAAAAAAATTTAAATAACATTGGATAGAAAACTAAATCTAAATAACTAGAATCCACGAAAACACAATTTTCCATTTTTCATCCAATTTCCTCTTTTCCTTTCCTTTTTTTTCACAAATTTTACGTTAAAACTTAAAAACTAACTAAACCTAAAAGTGAACAAAATAATATGACAAATAATTACAAATAAAAAGCAAATAAAAAGGTACAACTAAAATGCAGATAATCTAAACAAAAATCATGAATTAGATGCAACATACAAATTATTTAGAATTTGGTGTCTACAGTTTGCCCCTCTTTGTCTGAGTTTTGAAAAAACTTGAGACAAAGAAGTAGACACCAAATACTTACCTGCGTTATTCGGCTGCAATGGACGCTTCTGAAATGAGGATCGACCTCTTTAACATTTTTTTTTTTGATTTTTTTTGATTTTTTTTGATTTTTTTTGATTTTTTTGATTTTTTTGATTTTTTTGATTTTTTTTGAAATGGGATTGATCCAAACAGGAAAGTAAAACGGGACTGACCCGAGCAGAAATTTAAAATTGGGACTGACTAGAGAAGGAAATTCAAATCATGGGACTGGCCCGAACAAGCTTTAATCGCGGGAATAGACTCCGAATAAGCTCTTGAATCGTGGACGACTCCGAATAATATTTGATCATGGGACTTGACCCGAATGAGCTTGAATCGTGGACTGACCCGAATGAGCTTGTTGATCGAGGGACGCCCCGAACAATGCTTTTTGATCGAGGGATGACCCCGAAAATGTTTTTTGATCGAGGGACTGACCCGAATGAGCTTTTTGATCGAGGGACTGAACACCGATGAGCTTTTGATCGAGGGACTGCCCCCGAAAATGTTTTTGATCGAGGGAACTGACCGAAAATGCTTTGATCGAGGGACTGACCCGAATGAGCTTTTGATCGAGGGACTGACCCGAAATATGTTTTGATCAGGACTGACCCGAAATGCTTTTGATCGAGGGTACCTGACCCGCAAATTTTGATCGAGGGATCTGACCCGAAATGAGCTTTTGCTCGAGGGACTGACCCGAAATGTTTTTGATCGAGGGGACTGACCCCGAAATGAGCTTTGATCGATGTGACGACCCGAAAAAATGTTTTGTGATCGAGGAACTGACCGAAAAGCTTTTTGATCGACGGGACTGACCCGAAAATGCTTTTGATCGAGGGACTGACCCGAAAATGTTTTTGATCGAGGGACTGACCCGAATGAGCTTTTGATCGAGGGACTGACCCGAAAATGTTTTTGATCGAGGGACTGACCCGAAAATGTTTTTGACAATCGGTCAGTGGGATTAAACCCGATCCTGCCGTGATGAAATTTGATTCGATTTTGGTTTTTGATTGATGATTTTTGCTTCTTTTTGACTTTTCTTTTTGACTTTTGAAAATCTTTACAAAAAAATTAATTTGCCCCAGTATGATGAATTTTTGCTATTTGAGTCCAGAGTTGATTCTGTATCGCCATGCTGTTGCATTTTTGGATGAAATTTGCTTGCGACATTTTCAATCTGCCTTTGTTCATTAGGACTCTTTCCGACACCGATTTCAGTGCGAGGTGTGATTGTTTTCATCCATGCATGAAATTTCCTGCAAAAGAGAAAAAACAAAGAAATTGCCACCATTATTTGATCCGTTTGTCCTTGAGAATCGTGTAAACATGAGTCTTTGGATGCCTTCGTCAAAGTTGACCGTGGCATCTGACTTGGTTGGATTTGTCATTTCTAAACGTCTCTGATTTTTCCCGACTAACCAAGCGTGCATTTTGCCATATTGTGAAGCTTGCGTAACCGACCTTGCTGAATTTCAACCATTTTCGCAAGATGACTGAACCTAAGTATGCTTTGAATAAACCATGAGGTTATCATTCACCAAAATTCGATGATTAAAAAGTAATTTCACCTATCATGCAGAAATGAAAATGTGAAAGAACGCAAACACAAACCATTTGTGCTTAAAGCCTACAAAAATGCCATGAATACAAGCAATTGAGAAAAAATGAGCTTCCTAAGAATGAATTTGCTAAAGAAATATATTTACAAAACGACACAGTTTTGGCCAACGGATGTCATATTCAATTCTCTGGATATCTTTGCTCTGGAATTCAATGTTGCCAGAGGTTTGACAAAAATGAGAAAAATCCGAATGAACCAGGTCACCAGTTGTTCCTCCTCGTGCTCGTCTGTTTGAAAAAAAACGCCTTGGCGCCCTTTCGGGTTTTCACCAAAGCTACCCCCAATCTTTTCTGCTTTTGTTTGTTTTTTTGTTTTTGTTGTTGTTGTTTTTTTCTTTCTTTGTTCTTTTCTTTTTTTTTCTTCTTCTTTTTTTTTCTTTTTCTTTTCCCTCTTCTTTTCTTCTTTTGAGGTGACCTTTCGGGTTTTCACCTAAAGACGCAAATGAAAGAGCTCAACCATGATCGACTCAGGAGTATGAGTTGAAGATTTCTGGCATCAGTAAAATGCACTTCCCTTAGAAGTTTAGGTGAAGGCATTATAGACATCACTTGCCAATTGATTAGCGAAATTCCTAATAGAAATACAGCAAGTGACGAAAGCCAGGACTTTTGGGCTTTTGTAATGAGGTCAGGTGGGGTGTTTTCAAGAAAAGTTGAGGCCTGAAAGCAAGTTTGATGAAAGGTGTGAAATAACCTGAGATTGCATCATTTTGAAATTATCTCTAATTTTGAACGAAACCGAGGAAATTTGCCCCAGTTTGATTGGATTTTCTCTTTCTTTGCATTTTCTTCATTGCATTTTCCTCACTTTTTGCATTTTCCTTCAAAAACTAAATTTGCCCCAGTGTGGGGTTCTTTCTTTTCTCTTTTCCTCTTTTTCCTTTTTCCCTTTTTTCAAAATGAATTTGCCCCAGTATGGGGATTTTTCCTTTTCCCTCTCTGATAATCTCGTTTCAAAATGAATTTGCCCAAGTGTGGGGTTTGCAATTCTCAGGGGCTGCCAAACGAAAATTATTGTTCTGATAGCTCAAAAGGGATGACTAGGGATGAAATGTTTTGATTGGAAAGGAAGATGGCCTAACCTTTGCCTCGTCCCTTGCATGATTTCCAAAAGAAATTTGCATAATCAAAAATAAAACTTCTTACACATATCTGAGTTGATAGGTTGCAGGAATGTCTGTCCATCTGTTTCTGCCAAAATGATTGCTCCGCCAGGTAATACCTTTTGAACACCCAATGAGCTTTGACAATTTGAAGCAAATTTGCCTTCGACTTCATCTTTCACTACTTTAGCACTTTGTTCCCTTCTTCAGAAGATCGGTGGTGGCCCCTTTTATTATGAACACAGGCCATGCATTTTGAGAAAATTGGTCATGGTACATAGCATTCAACTGCTTTTCATCAATCAGAATCAATCGTTGATGACACTGCCTTAACCAATCAACTTTCAGCCTGGCCGGAAAGGGATTTTCTCAAATGAAGGGATTTTTCAATGAATGGATTTCTCAAATGAAAGGATTTTTCAATGAAGGCTTTCTGAAGGAATTTTCTCAATGAGGGCTTTTTGAAGGAATTTTTCTCAATGAGGGCTTTCTGAAGGAATTTTCTCAATGAAGGCTTTCTGAAGGAATTTTCTCAATGAGGGCTTTTTCATGAAGGGGTCTCTTAAAGAAGAGATTTCCTAATGAAGGGATTTTTAATGAAGGGGTTTTCAATGGCTTTCTCAAATTCCAGAACAGTGATATTCAAAGGGTCAAATAAATTCATCTTTGGCCATCTCAAAGAATCAAATAAACAAATAAAACAAATTATGCATTTCATGAAAACTCCAAATCAAAGAAAAAACTTAATTGCAAAAGATGCTTTCATTAAACTATTCACATATGCAAGAAAAACTTTTCATGAATTTTAGCAAATGACAACCCCTAAATTTATCAAAATTCCCTTCGAGAGGGAAAATAGTCAGCCATCCAAATTGTGCAGAGCTCTTTCAAGACTTTCAAATTTCGTCATTGGAGGTCGATGCCTCGAAGGTGTCCTGGTGTTCAGGAAAAGGATTTGTACTTATGATCGGCCCTTGTTCACCTCATTTCCTTAGCACTATTTCTCCTGCCTCGATCATGTCTTGGACTTTGTGCTTAAGTGCCCTGCAATCGGCGGTTGAGTGGCCAGGTACTCCCGAATGATAGGCACAAATAGCATGTGGATTGTACCCAGCAGGCATGCCATGAAGGTAAGTTGGAGGGGGAATCACGCCTATTTTGTTGGCAACCTTCAATTGCTCATACAATTGGTCCAAAGGCCTGCCTAGGTTGGTGAAGGTTCGGGTACGGCTTTGATTGTAGGTTTCAGTGGGTCGGGGATAGTTGTAGGTAGGTCTATTTGGTGGGGAAAATCTTTGGTGGTAAGGAGGCCGAGGACGAGCTTGTTGAAAGCTTGGTTGAGATATTTGGAAAGGGGTTGTAGGCGGGTTGGCATAATTTGGGCGAGGTCGAGGATGAGTGGTATTGGTGTGATAAACGGGATGATGGTTTGAATGGTAAGGGTTTGAGTAGGTAGGGTATTGTCGAGGTCTGGGTCTTGGGGCAGGGTTTCGATCCCAGACAAAAGCAGTTTCCCCCTCTTGCTTTTTGAATTGCTACTTCTTTCCATTACTACCTTGGCTTTGCAAAGCTTCCACTTGAGTTTTCAGGGTAGACACATTAACAATCTTTCCAGCCTTTACGAAATCATCATATTCTTCAAGCTTGTTGACAATAGCGGCAAACGAGCATCCAGTCATGCGGAAAATTTCTTCAAAGTACGGCGGATCCTGTGCCTTAATGAAGGTGCGTATGATTTCGTCCTCAGTCATTGGTAGCTCAACTTTTGCAGCTATTTTTCTCCACCTCTTGGCATAAGTCTTGTGGTCCTCAGAGGGTTTTCTTTTTGTTCCTTCTAACGTGGTTCGCGTCGGAGCCAGCTCGCAGTTGTACTCGTATTGCCTTATAAACACATTGGACAGGTCTAGCCAAGTCTTTATCTCCTCAGACTTCAAAGTTGAATACCAATCAAGTGCGTCGCCCTCCAGACTTTCTGGGAATAGCCTTAAAGGTAAATTTTCATCATCCACCGGCCTACCCAATTTATTGGCGAACAATCGGAGATGTGTCTTGGGACTGCCCGTGCCGTCGTATTTGTTGAACTTCGGAGTTTTGAATCCCTCAGGCAATTGCACATTTGGGAAGAGACAAAGCTTATCGTAATCTAAGACTCCTTGCTTGTTCAACCCCTGACTCTTCCTCATAAATTCATCAAAACGGTCAAGGCGTTTGAGCAGCTTTATATCAACAGGGACAGAAGATTCCCCCATTTCTGCCTTGGTTTGAAAAGTATGATCAGGCAAGAAAGGCTCGGCAGCAGTATGATAAAAGGTGTATGGCTCAGGTGGTATATTTGAAGTGATTTGGGGTTGTGGACCTCGCGTGCGAGTAAGAAGAAATGAAGGATTAGGAGGGTAAGTGTATGGCAAATTTGTGGGGGGATATGTGAAAGTTTCTTCGGGTGCAATAGGGAATGAGGGAGTAACAGTGGCTTGGGCTGAAGGTAGGACAAATGGCTCTTGCTCAGGCCATTTGGCGGGTACAGGTTCGGGTTGAACTCCGCTGCTAACGAGCTCGTCGATCAATTTCTTTTGGGCGGCCATCTCAGACGCCATTTCTCCAAATTTGGTGAGTAATTCAGTCAACTGAACCCCAGGACTTGTAGCTTCCGGCTGGGTAGTTGCAACAGTCTTATCAGTCGACTCTGGCTGAGCATTCATGTCTACACGATTCCTTTGGGCTTTACTTCGGGATCGCGTTATGATGGGGGTTCGACGAGAAGTTATGTTTAAATATTACCTGAGAATTTTTGAAAGATTGCCTTTAGATTTAACCTTCGCTTAATTATTCCAATAAAAATAAAAAAAAAGAAAAGAAAAAGACAAGAGTTAGTAAATATCTAAAAAAAAAAATCGGATGCATGTCCTACGAGGGAGCCTTTTTTGTGCCAAGGGTAGGCCTAGCATGAAAATGCAACCCTCGAGGGTAGGCACTATACCATACCTGAGGAATCCGATCAACTCATTGAGTGAAAATAATCTTGGAAAATTTGGTCAATTGGAGTGACGAGAGACACTTGTCAAAACGAGGACCTCGTCCGAAGGGATTGATCACTTTTGATCGATACAAGAATTTGCAAAAACGCACAGGTTTGACTTTGACGAACTTCCTATAGAAGAGATTGGAATTCGTTGACAAATTTCTCAGTGAAGCACGGGTCAAAACTTCAACTGATCAAATGCAAAGGATGGTTTTCTCAAAATCGACTAAGTTTCCATATTTGAATTTCGACATTGAAACCTTGATTGGTCAAATGAAATTGACCATTTATTTAAAATCGACCGGATTACCCTAAAAAGGGAAACGGGTCAAATGAATTGAGTGAAATTTAAAAACTTACTCAAAATTGATCGGATTATCCTAAAAAAAGGAACTTGGTCAAATGAATTGAATGAAATCGAGAATTTATTCAAAATTGACCGGATTATCCTAAAAAAAGGAACTTGGTCAAATGAATTGAATGAAATCGAGAATTTATTCAAAATTGACCGGATCGCCCTAAAAAAAGGAACTTGGTCAAATGAATTGAATGAAATCGAGAATTTATTCAAAATTGACCGGATCGCCCTAAAAGGGTAAACTGGTCAAATGAATCGATTTATTCAAAAATTGACCGGATGACCCTAAAAAGGGTAAATTGGTCAAATGAATTGGATGAAATGAATTTATTCAAAAATGATTAGATTGAACTAAAATTGAATGAATTGACAAAAATGGATTGGATAAAATGGATGATTTGTTCAAAAATCGATTGAGTTCTCTACCCATTGGGTAGTTTCAAAAAATCATTACAATGCCTTAGTCTATGAGCCTCCTAAAATCAAGATTTGGCCTCCATTGATTTATCGTCTCAATAGTGAAGAATTATTTGGGTTTCTTCAAATTAATGTCCTTTACGCAAGGGATTTTTACCAATTTTGATAAAGTGGCCAAAAGGTGATTATTAGACGCTCATATTCCAAAGATCGCTCTATGAAAATGATCGGATCTTTACCTTACCTTGTGCACTACCCCTTTGGACGGTACGAGAAAGGTAAACGTGCAAGTCTCATTTGGATTATATATCCGAGACATGGGGTGGTTTATTCCTAACACGGGATCCCCTAAATGGCATTCCCTTTCTAGGGTTTATGCATGATGCCAGTTTATTAAAGCTATGTAAATATGTGACAAACATGAAATGTGAGCTAAAGGACATAAATAATGCAACGGGGGGAAAAGGTCTAAACATGAAATGTATTCACTGAAAAGTAAGTGCAAAGACTGAAATTTAGACATGTGAGTCATCTAGTGGGTGAGTCACTAAAAGAGCGCCAAAGAGGCCTCTTATTGCTAAGGCATATGAATGCAAGCCAGGAAAACAAAAGAATGGTTAGTGCAATTGATAGTACACATAACACATTGGGAGCAATTAAGAAAAGAAATACAATAAAACAAGTAAAAGGGGTGGAACCCCTTCCCTCGTGCCTAATGTGCTTAAAATAGGGTAAGGCTGACTCTAGCCTAGGAAAATGCTAATATGGATGCATGAGGTTTGGTTCACTAATGCCTAGACTCGATAAAGCTTCGGCTCCCAAGCCTTCAGACCTAAAGGCGAAGGGTCATCACTCCCAGGGCCTTCGATCGGTGGCTCGAGTGATCCCTTAGGTAGCGCTATGGGCGCAGAGCACACCAGCCGCCTACCCAAGGCAATCGATCCTAATCCTACAAGGTGGTGTGGGAAACGCCCACGAAAATAAAAATAAAATGGGATAAAGCAAGTAAACATGCACGTATGAAGTGTTCCCCTATTTTGAGGGAAGGGGTTGAGAACCACGCGAGGCTCTAAAGGTGACACACCCCCCCAAATGCAATGCAAGCGCGAGATAATCAAGTAAACAACATCCAATCAACCAATCACACATACGTGAGTGAGGGAAAAGTGTGATACGCGCACGAGGTGAAAAAGTCCTATATAAAAATGCAACCCTAATATCCAAATGCAATGCATAAAAAGGGTAGAAAAAGGAAACGAATGGCTAAATCAAATGCTCGGACCCACTTAGGAAGTCCCCAGTGGAGTCGCCAACTGTCGCGCCCCACTTTTTGGAAAAAATAAAATAATTTGTTTTTGTTGAATTTTATTGGTTTGGAAAAAGTGAAATTTTTGATAAAAATAAAAATGGGTCTAAATGGGACTTTTGAAAATGCGACGATTTGACCCAAGAAAAATAGTTCAAAAAGGGTTTTTTTTATATGAAAAATGGAGTCGCCACTTGGTATAGAGTTAGGGTGTACCAAGTCACCCAAAAAGTGAATTTTTTAAGGGAAAAAAATAAGAAACCCTTTTGAACGACTCCTAGTCCACGCAAACAAAGAAAAAGGTTCGGGAGTCACATTTGACGAAGGGGAAGGCAAGGAAAAAAATCCAAGGCACCCCTTCGACCTAGCCAAGGCTAGTTGCGCGATTTAACCCTTATTTTCCTAATTTTTCTACCCAAAGTATGTATTTGCAATTTGGACAAAGACTAATGAATGAGAAATGCAATCCTAAATTCTACGATGTCTCTCATGAGGTTTTTGGTCCCAAACCACATGAATTGTGGCGGCCAATAAAGGGAAACCTCATAGAGGTCGATTGATGCAAATGGTGACTCAAGTGCAAGTGTGCAAGTGTATGAAAAGATTCATGTATGAAATGGTGTAAAAAAACAAAGTGTTTGTGTGCGAATGTGTAAAGAAAGTGCATGTGTAAATTTGTATGAAAATCAAAGTGTTTGTGTGTGCAAATGAATGAAGATAGAATAGTACATATATAAGTGAAACTTGAATTTCATTTGTGAAGTAAAGTAAATAAAATATGGATTGAGAAATGTAAAAAAATGTGATTAAAAGAGTATGGAAGTAATAAAAATGAAAGTATGACCCTAGGGGAATACAACAAGTCGGGTACGGGGGTTGACTTCTAACTTTTCGACTTCGATTTTCCCTTTGATTAGAAGGCGAAACTAGCGTGCTAAGGCTATTGAGTAGCCACACTCGCTCGTTTCCCTTACCCAAGGGGGTTTTCACGCAAATGAACCCTAACTAGCATGAGATGCAAGTCCTAAAATGAAGGGGAAGGGGTTTGAGGAACATACCAAATGACAAACTAAGGAAAAATGCGTGATATGTGGTGATCATGCACTTAATGAAAAAAGGAAAAAAAGAACCTATTGGGTCTAGCATTGGACTAGCCCATTCTATGAATTCCGACTAGCGTTAGACTAGTGGAAACGATAAAAGAAGCCACAACTAGCGTTGGACTAGTGTGGTGACGTACATTCATCCATTCCATTCATCTATACTACAAAAAGCGAGTAGACATGCAAATCACCTAAATCATGTAGCACTTATCATGCTCGACTAGATGCAAGATCCTAATAAAGCGTTTAACATATAACACATAGGCATGCAACCATTACATTTGCTAACTAAAACAAAGGGGAAAGGGAAAATGGACCAAATTACTTGCTACGCCCTATCTATTACAAGCCAAGAGGTGTACACATACCCCATGAATAAATAAAAGAAATACTTAAAATGAAAGGAATTAAAGCAAATTTAAGAAAGCCAAGTAAACATGTAATTCTCAATTAGCACATTAGTCCACATAGGAGAGAAACAAAAGGGGTAAAAGAGATTATACCTCCCCGTTGGTGATACTAAGGAAGTAAACAAACTCAACTCGGCTAGATTCAACCAAGAAAAGACTAACTTAGGCTAAAATCACCAAAAACAAAAGATTAATGCACCAATTTAGTGATAAGATATAAACTAAACAATTTGAATCCATCAAAACATCAAACTTTCCCTCAATTGCAACTCAATGAAGTCAAAACTACTTAAAGACCAAGGCAAAAGGCATGATCATCCGATCCCTAAGCATAACATCTACTAAAGACCCAAAAGCAAGCACTACTCAATCATTTGAACCTAATTGAAACCTTTAAAAACACAAAAAGTTCCCCAAGTAAATAACAAGGTTCAAACAAACATTATGGAGTTTTGAAGGTCCAAGAGTGAACAAGGGTCCATGAATGATTTAAACATGCATTTTGAAAACTCGATAGCCACCATTAATCAACCAAATAAAACTAATTGAAAAATTTAAGAGCTTCAAAAATCCCAAAAAAACAATGAAAGGCCAAATGATGACTCAAAGTACACCCACCTTAGGACCTAATTGTAAAGAAATGAGAACATGCTTGGGCTTTTGTGGAACATGGAGAAGCTTGAGGGACTAAATTGATTAAGTATTCAAATTACTTGGGCCATAGTGAGCTAGGGGGGACTTGGGGGGTTCAAAGGCAATTTTGAAACAATTTCCATGCAGGTTCATGCAAGCTACGTGAGCAAACATTCTGCAACCAAAACAAATATTTCTGCAGCCAAGAAACCATCGCAACTTGCATTCTCACGAACAGATATCAACCTCAACACTCATTTTGATCAAAAATCTTTCAACCAAACATTCAAAGTTAATCTAAACATCATAACACACACATTCAGAATTCAAACAAACTCAAATATAGAAGAAAACTGATGCAAAGACAGAAGGCAGCTCATGCATTCAGCATATTTTTCCAGCCGCAGCTTTTCTTTCCATTTCAATCGTGCAAACCAGATTTATAATTCAAATATAAAGCTTTGATTAGATATTTCTCAAAACAACATCTTAACTCTAACTAATCAACAAGCTGCTTAACTTAACTCCAAACCAACAAGAACAACGAAGGAGCTAATCATCAAAGGTAGAAAGAAAACTAAACAGCAAAAGAATGAAATAGAAAAAAAACGCAGCAAACTTTCTGCAATTCGGCACTTTACAAAATCCAGCTTTCAAACACAATCAAATCCAAACACAAGGCTTTAAACTAGGCAGCAAGCCATCATCCAAACAAATAGAAAGAAAAACTGAGCAAAATCCAGTGCAAACACAAATAAAATACGTTCAGCAAGTTGAAAAATCTGGAACATATAAAACTGATTTGGCAAGTTGAAATGCATTTTCCAGCAAGTGCTTGGGCATGAATCCGAATTTACCTCGGTTGAATCATTGTGTTAAGTACCCAAAACTAACATGCAAGGCTACTTAATGAAATTACTATCATTTCTAGTTCAGATCAAATTCGGACAGCTACTATAAACATCCACAAATCCAGAAATTCTGTTCACCATTCTTGGATGAACTTGCATGTAGCCGCTCACTATTTCATTTTTTTCTTGCTTAGCCGAACCAATAAACTTCCTGCAAAGCTTAATCATCTAATTTTAATTAGTCAAACACCTAACCAAGTGAAAATCAACCACTTTCCAGCAAATTTCATGCTAAAATACCCATGCAATTTCCAAAACAGCTCCATCGGCTAAGCTGGAAAATTGATTTAGCAATCCAGCAACTTCCAATAACATTTCCAGCCATGCAATCAAAATTCAGACCACGTAGCTTACATGTAACATCAAATAAGAAACTATCTATCAATTTTGATCCATAAGCAAATTCGGACAACATCAAAACATTACTCAACCAGAATTTCAAACAATCCTGCTCCCGGTTGGCTTGCATGCAACCTGATTTTGTATCTTTTCAATTTTCTGACTTAATCAAGGTTAACTACCTTCATGCAAATCCTGATCATCCAGGTTTTAGTTGATTAAATGTGCATCTAGACTCAGATTATCACAGATTAGCTAATTAGAGTTACAAATTCCAGCTTAAACTTTCGGCAGCTCCAATTCTTCCAAACCAGATTTTTTTAAGTCTCAATTCCTCATCTAACCTCACAAACCCACATGCATGCGTATAGACAGCTGCATCAACCTATAAACAATTCATCTAAGTCCAGAATTTACCTTAGCTTGAAGCCTAAAACCCACGACTAGCAGCTGCAATCTTTTCTTCCTCTCGGCTATCCAGAAATGCCGCCTGCCAGCTCCTCCTCTCCCTTGCTCCAACTTGCGACTAGGATGGAGGAGGCCTGGTTTTCAGACCCTTCACCAGCTCACGGGTACAAGGATACAAAGCAGCAGGTTTCTTTTTTTTTTTTT
>NW_020861436.1:0-79626 GCF_003713205.1 Coffea eugenioides
CAAAAGCAAAGAAACCTGGCGGTCGTACAAGGTTACGAACCCAAAACTATGATCACGTGGTAGCAGAAAGAAAGCGAAACGAGCTGTTCAGCCAGAGTTTCATGGCTCTTTCCACCATGGTTCCTGGTCTCAAGAAGGTACTATCTAATTTTTCCTAAACTAGGGATAAAAAAAAACCAGCATAGTAGACAAGTTTGTGTTGATTGCTAATATCGGTTAGATAAATAAATTGATCAGGCAGACAGTGACGACTACACTAAATAAATTGATCGGGCGTGCAAGTTTTCAACCTATATATAGATTTTGAAATCTCAGCACGTAATTTGCAACCGAAGTTCTTATAGAATTCTTGTTCACGAGTCATTTAAGTTCTTGCAGATGCATAAAACTTTCATTCTTGAGGAGAGAGCAAAGAAGCTGGAGGAACAAACCATGGAACCAGCGGTGCTTGTGAAGAAACCACAACTCTTAGTTGAAAATGAAGGTTATTTAGATGATATGGCTGGCCCTGATGAGCAGCCACGGATTGAAATTTAGGCTAAATTTTAAGACAAGAATGTTTTTCTGATTGTTCATTGTGAAGATCATAGAAAGGGTACTGACAAAAATTGCTTCTGAGGTAGAGAAGCTCAATCTTGCTGTTAGTGTGACACCATTTGGAAGTTGGGCTCTTGACATTACAATTACTGCTGATCCATGGAACAATTTTTCAGTAAAATTGCAACAGATTTTCGAGCAATGATCCTTTGAATTAATCTTTTTCAGATGGAAAAAGAATTCAACCTGATAATCATGGAAGCAGTTGGGAAGTCTTGTGTCTGTTCATCAATATCACCAGAGAGGCAAGCAGGCTGCTTAGTGCTGAGTTTTGAGGGAAATTGTTTCAAAATGCCTTGATCTGTACTAATAATAAAACTGCTGATGATTTGGCGTCCTATGTGAAAAAAAATTGAGATAAAGATCTGGAGCAAGACTGTCGATCTAGTGGAGGATGCAGACAGACCAATATCATGGCCTAGATTTTTTTTTTCCCTTTTTTTTGTTGTTTTTGGAGGAAGCTGTGATGCTCTTAGTCGATGAAAAATAATTCACCTCGTGGGTCACGAAACTATGATATAGTACGTATATGCAGATGTTGCCTATAATTTCTTTGAAATTTAGCTATTGGATTCTTCTAATAGTGCCCATTAATATCATAATATGACAGTCTGCCACTGCTTATCCTTCACTTATTCTTTCCCTGCCTGTTGATATATCAATTGGTCGGGTCACTATCACGATTTTCTTTTTTTTTTTGTTTGACAAGCCACTATCACGAATTTTAAATGCGAACTCATGCAATGTAAATACAATTAAATTTCAGAACCCTAATGATTCTAAAGATAGAAAACTATTGCCAAACTCGAATGATTTTGTATTGGTATTAGATACCAAGAGTATATGTTATGTGAGTAAAAAGAAATTAAAATCAGATAGCAATTTTTGAAACCATGAACTACATGAGATCCTAATGTAATGTAACTATAATCCTTTCAGTTTTTGCACAGCCAACTACTTTCGTGGATACTAAAATAAGATGAGTTATATATACACAATTGTTGACGAATTTTAAAATTCAGAATCCGGTCATGGATTATTGAGAATCTATCCACGGATTAAGAATCAGTCCCTGGATTCCATAGAAAGTGAATCGGATTCATTTCAGAGAGTTGTGCAAATTTGTTAACTTGGATCCACGGATGGATAGTGGATCCTTAACAATGGTCAGAATGTTCAAATTTTGCTGTTTTAGCACATTTTTATTTTTTTGGCAGTTATCACCTCTTAGCTGAAGAGGAATGTCCAGCAAAATAAGACACATTGCTATATTGATGCCTACGTACTAAGCCACAAAATACATTTGAAAGAAAAATTAAAGTTGTAGAACCCAAACAAATTATATCAAAATGTTGTAGGAGGAGATAAATTTCATAGAACCAATGTAGATGGAGAGGTAATTTACACACATAAAAATATATGCAGGAGAATAGGAATAATACCGACAATAATATATTAATCATACACCACAAGAATAATGCTCTCAAATTTTACCCTTCTCAACTAATACAATAATTAGACTCCCTATTTATAGACTATATGACTTGGCAAACAAATCTTACAACCATGAGAATTTTCTAATAAAATACTAATTCCTAAATAATAAAACTATTGTAATTTGACTCCAACAAAACTACTAAAAATTTGACTTGACTAAAACACTGCTAAATGACAATTTAGAAAATTCTATTTTTAGACTTGATTTAGTGTACCAACATTGCCTCCTTTAAATCAAACTTTCTCTTAGATCGAGTTCACCACCATCATGATCAATAATCTCCCTTGTAAAATTCTACTAGTATCACTTTGAATTTTTCATCTACAAAAATTTTTGCTACTATAATATTCCATGTACCTAAACAGATTTAGCTCTTCACTTAACTTGTTTTTGACTCGCTAACATAATTTACTCAACTGGATAGACTATTCTTGTCGCATAATTTGATATCAATTTATTGGCAACTCATTTCATGATTTTCATAATCACAATTCAATTGACAACTTCACAATCACAATCAATTTAACAATTTTCGGACCAATCCTATGGTCCAATCTGCATCAACTAGATACTCCATGACCAATTTTGTGGTCTAACTCGATCAACTGACTTCTTCATAGTAATTTATGCTCCATCTAAGAGTGAAAAATGTCCAATACTAACATCATAGTCAGGACAATTTTCAATATTCACAGGCATCATAGGATCAATTTCTTGAACCTAGGTCTCTGATATTAGATATAGAATCCAAAAAATCAATCAACAAGTTACAGGAGATAAATTTCATGAAATCAATATAGATGGGGACCAATGTAGATGGGGAGCCAATTTATACATATGCAAGTAGGTGTGAGAGAAGAGGACTAATACCAACAATAATATATTAATCACACACCAAAATAACAAATTTCTCAAATTTTATTCTTCTACTAATACAATAATAAGACTCCCTATTTATAAACTACATGACTTGGTAAACAAGTTTTACAACCATAAGAATTTTCTAATAAAATACTAATTCCTAAACAATAAAACTACCATAATTTGACTCCAATGAAACTACTAAAAATTTGACTTGACTAAAATATTGCTAAATAACAATTTATAAACTTTTATTTTTAGACTTGATTTAGTATGCCAACAAAAGTAAATATGTCTACCAAAATATCACTAATTGTGAGCATAATACGCAGTTTTTAAAACAATGGTAAATCATACTTTACACTCTTGTGAATTAGTGCTTTCTACATAGCTCTCTTATAATTTTCAAAATTACACGTAACGCCCTTATTATTTGTCGTAAAAGACTAAAGTGAGGAATTTTCCATCTGTAACAAAGCTGACTAAAATTTTAAATTTTCAAAAATAACCCAGTATCAAGATGAAAATAATTAGATAACTATAAAGAGGTTATGTGTAGATTTTGAAATTGGTTATATGACACAAGACAGTGTTTGCCAGTTTGACCATTTAGTCCAGACTACAAGCAAGTTTTGTACAACTTTTAAAATTATAAAAGAGTTTATGTGGTAAAATAGTAAATCATAGGAGGATGAAATATAATTTACCCTTAAAAAATCATTGAAAAGAGGAAAATTACTCATAACCCCATACAATTTTTTATAATACCATATGATCTCCCTAAAATTTTAAAATATCCATATAATCCCCAGTCATTTTATGTAAAGTCAAAAACAGATAGAAAGCATCTCCAATTATGGTGATTAGCTGAGACGCATTCAAAAAGTATGTGTGATGAAATTATAATTATAATATTTATTTAAACTTCCCTCTTTGATTTTGCATGGATATCACTTAACAAGCTTGTCGTTTTAGTATCCTATCCACATAATCCCCTATAATTTTTTGCAAATTAGTTAGACCATTACCGTCAATTTAGTATTTAAGTAAAAGCATTAGATTGGCATGCCCAATTAATGACATTATTTATCGTCAAATTTTCACTTTACCCCAAAACTGACAAGAGACGGTATATATCGATATTCTTGTAAATCTTTATGAAAAAGTCATGTGGCATATGCAAAAGTACAAGAGAGTTATGAAGGGTAGCGTTTACCCATTAAAGAGCTAGGATTAAACCAGCATAGAGATACTCCTATCGCATAAACTTTGCGCAAAAATGCCTTTCTAAAGGACCATCTGCTTCCTTTGTTATGGGTGACATCAGTTGATCCTCCCTCTTCATATTTCCAGCTAATCAAAGCCATTCTTTTAGCAAGAATTTTCACAAACTACCACCTAGAACTGAACCTTCACAAGTACGATCAAAAGGCATTGGCTGACTTATGGCGTGCACCTATGAAAACTTAAGTCGAAACTCATGCACACTCTAACACCTTAAACCGATGTGGGACTCAGGCAAGGGAGCATTGGAACCTTCTCTAAATTGCTAAAATAACACTATTCACTCTGATCTTCAAAAACCGTCACCAACGGGTCATTTTTCTTTTAGTAGAAAATTTTTAAACAAATTGCAACCTAAAATAAATTTCACAAGTACAACAAAAAGATAATTGCTTGACTTCTAGCTGCACGCATGTAACTTGCTTAATTCAAGCCATTCTAACATCAAAAAACTGGCTTGGTTGGCGCATTTTACAGATGGCTAACTTCACAATCCACTCGTGGTACATAACACACACGTCTTGTCTAGTTACAAAATGATAACCCGATAAGACTTCTCCACGTTTCAGAATGTACGTACAAAAGAAGACCCTGTGGCCACTACTGCTATCATGTATAGCCAGCCTATCACTTTGTAGATAGGACCAAACTGAAATGTAAACTAATTTGCTAAACAATGGGATAAAACACTTAGAACAGAATTAGCATAAAACTCACATTTTTTGAGGACTATAATTCCTCTATTATGTTTAATGGAAACCAATTTCATGTTTCATTAGCAGTTAGCACGGGCATCATAGGAATATGTCTATGCCACTATGCCACAATACTGATTTTCATAATGCCGGCTTAAATTATAGCCATTCAGCGTTGTTCTCCCTCATTTGCCAAATGATCACCTTCCTCAATGAATTCGGTTGCCTCCCAAAGATGACGACAAGGCGTACAATGGAATTCGGTAGCATTGCTTTGTATAGTCCTTTTCTATTCAGTTATTTTGCTTTTCTACTGTCCTTTTTTTGGCCAGTGTTGGACTCAGCTTACCGGATTGAAGAAAATGGTAGGACTTGGTCATGTGTTTCAAATTTCAATAATGGAGCCGATAAGCTATTGGATATCTCGAGAATGAATAAATTATTAAAAAAGAAAGAGAAATCTCTTATGCTTTAATTGGTTAATGAAAATAAGACAAGCGGAAAGAAAAACCTAATAGCAATTAAACTTACTTCAAATCAGTATACTTTTAGCAGCTGAACATTTTTTTTTTTTGTTAAAATTAGTATATTTTTTGTTTCAACTGTACATTCAATCTATATCTTACAATATATAAAGTGTGATAGCCTTTGTGAACAGTGCAGGATGAGCCGGGTTATCACGAATCTTATCTTACATATATAAAGCGTCGATAGCCTTTGTGAACAGTGCAGGATGAGCGGTTATCACGTGATTCTTGTGGCTTTGAGGGGTGTTTTGGTCCTATTTTTGTGGCTTTGAGGGGCGTTTTGGTCCTTTGTCATTCGGTGTTAGTGGCTGCGCTGGAATTTCCTTTATCTGCGTGGCTCTCATTCCTTTCTTCTCATCCGCGTGGCTCTCATGCTTTTCTTCTCATTCTTGGCCTGTTCTTGGTTTTGGGAACACCGCTTCAATTCCTCATTCTTCTTCTTAGCTTTCTCTGGCCGGTGGCGGTCAGCAATTTTCTCTCATTCTCGGTCAGCAACTTTCTGCTCACAATTTTGGCAGTCACCGATTCCTAGCGGTCAGTGGGCGGTGGGGGACGATTTTGCTAGCCAGAAATTTCTGCTCACAATATTGGCACTCACCGATTCTTAGCGGTCAGTGGGCGGTGGGCGGTCATTATTCTTAGCTTTCATTCTCAGCTTTCATTCTTCTTAGCAATTTTTTCTTAGCTTTCATTCTTCTTCCCTTCTACTGCATAGCTGCGTGAACACGAAAAGCACGAGTGAACTATCGATCTAGGAGTCCGCGTCTTCTTAGCTTTCATTCTTCTTCCCTTCCACTGCATAGCTGCATGAACACGAAAAGCGTGAGCGAACTGTCGATTTAGGAGTCCGCTGTCAATCTTGTTTTCAAAGAAGGGGAATTTAGTAAACCCACCGCAAGGTTGTCGTTCAATCCTCCCCCCTCTTCAAACTCGGCTGCGGGCGCAGTAGCACCAACTATGTGTATTACCAGCTTTTGTTTCGTGCGATGGGTTGGACTTGGTTTTTGGAGCTTAATCCCCTCCCATTCCTCTTCCTCTGCTTTGCTTACATAAAATTGTGTCTTTTTTTGCCCTTTTACAATCAAATTGTTTATGTTTTTTTTTTTGTGGAATTTATTTCTAGTTGGTTTCCGTTAATCAATTTGTACCATTTTTTTTTGTAAACAGTATATTCTCGAAAAGTTGAAACTTGTTGAAGAAAGGCAAATGGAAGGAAGGGACTCACTTTGTTATCTCTAAGCAGGTTTATATCAATCAGTTTGCATTACAATTGTCAAAGGAATTTAGCTTCTTAGATTCCAGTTAGGAAGAAAGACTTTGGATAGTGGACGTCGATTTTAGTGCTGAACCACTATAAATCTTCTTTTTAATTTTACTGCATTTTGTTTACAGTTTGTTTCTATTAACTTATCTTCTTTTAGCTTTATAATTGTTTGGTTGAGTTGGGACAGGTTAATCTGTCCGAAGAATTACTATCATTTCCCATATCAATCTATTTCCCATTAGGTTGGCCTATGCGGGAGAACAATACACACACAAACAATTTATTTCTTTTTTTTTTTTTTTGGTGTCACTCAAACCCCTGAGGGACAAAACTATCCTGTAATATGCTAACAATTTATATATCCTTTTGGGCAAAAATATTCCATACCAATGAACCACTGAAAAACTTCCAATAAAGCAACAACCATCAACAACTTCCTATATCTATATATATATTGAAGTTGATATTTGACAAAAAAAAATCAACAACTTCCTAAAAAAAAAAAAGAAGAAAAACACAATTTTTCATTCATATTTTTAAAAAAGAAAAAATCTCAAACAATTACCAAAAAAATTTAATAATTTTTCCTTTTAAATTTACACATGCATACGGTCTGTCATTGCCACTGGTAGATGATAGAATTGGTTGCCATTGTCATTGTCACTGTCATGTTTATCTGTGTAATTAGAAAAAAGACACACACTCAATCACATGACTACTATATCTAATAAAGAAAAAAAAACACATAAACATAATAGAAAAATAACGAGTCTCAACTACCTGATGCATGGCATCAGGCTAAAAATCTAGTAAATATAATAGTCGTCATTCTGTTTGATTTTGCCGGTAGATTTACTATATTTAGATAGTTCTAGGATTATTTGTGGCAATCTTAGTTAGATATCACGGGTGAGACTCGCGCATGGCGAGGGAATTGGTATTGTTGAGTAAGTGACAATTTTAATCAAAATTGGTGTATAACAAACAGAAAGCATAAGGATGAAAAGCACCAGAGATAAAGCTCGTCAAGAGACAAGTATCTAAATTCTAAGTGTAACAATTAATGATACTTTGTTGAGAGAGTGAGTAACAAATATACATTGTTTAGTGGGTGGGTGACAAATTTAATCAAAATTGGTGTATAACAAACAGAAATCATAAGGATGAAAAGTACTAGAGATAAAAGTTCGATGATAGGTATCCAAATTCTAAGTGTAACAATTAGTGATGCTTAAAGTAACGCAAGAAAAGACAGAGCGAAATTATGAAATCTTCCAAAACATGGAATCAATGGCAAGAGTAATAAAATCTTTGGAAACATGTGTCCCGCTTAGTGAATTCATGGAGATAGACAAGTCATTAACTTGTTTTTCAGTACTTATATTGACAAGAATCTTCAAAAGATAAAAATATCTTTGTCCTTGTATTTCTTCCCCAACATTAAATTTGAACCACTTCTTTGCCTCACACAACTTCATCAACAAATACCAAGCATGAAGCAATCCCACAAACAGTCATCAGAAGACTCACCAAATACACGATCTTGATGGCTATAGCTATTGTAAACACCAAAAATCTTGATAGAATTAGGCACATAATCACCAAAGCCAGCATCCTTAGCGAAACCTGATAAGGCCGTTTCATGGTAGGAAATTTTCTTCTCAACCAAAGAAAGGATGGAAATTCCAAAAGCATCCCTAAACTATACAAGAAATTTGCTGATATCATATCTGTGTAGCTTACATATGAAAGACCAAGTGAAAAAGCAGTTGATTACAATATCAACAGCTAATCATGAACCATTTTTACATTACTTTGATAAACTCAGGCAAGAATCCAATCTTTGCCATTCCTCTCAACTTGCTCAACTGAGCATCAGCCAATTGCTGATAAAACAACTCCGACTTCAATCCAAATTTTCAACCATTTACCAGAAATCATTCGTGCTACAAAATTTATAAGCCATGTATCTAGTTAATCATAAATTTTTATCAACAAATATTGCCCCAGTGATAGCTAGAAGAGGTATGACATAGCCTGAACAAGTCAAAATGAAAGCACACAAAAGTGCTACAGGAAAAGTGTTCTGCGACTTGTCAACTTCACTTGCCATAGTACTAACATTGTCCCAAAAATTTAGGTTCCAAAAGAGTGTATTGAAGAACAAATTCCAATATTTTTTAATAAACTTTTGGCCTAAATTGATCCATCTGTGAGGATGAATCTGTAGGATTGTTATCAATGACTTTAGTACAAATGATGCTAATGACATTAGGCCTAAATTTATATTTAGAGCGTACTTTGATCACCAAACTGCAGTCTAACAACAACCCCTACCCACACCTCACCTGGTTCCCCACACAAATTTCAAAATTAAGAATATACTTAGAGCATCTTTAAAAAATGTTATAAACATTGATACAGTAGCAAATGAGTGAATAATACAAAGACTAATTAAAAGTACCTATTCTCAAAACTAAAGACGAAAAACTGAAGAAAGAAACAGAGCAAACAAAATACCTCTTCAAAGGCCAGTGTCATGGTATGAAACACAAGCAACTGAAGCACCACTGTTTTGTATTAAGAGCCTCCATTATAGCATCTAGCTCTATAGACTTATCAACAAATGCAGAAGAAGGGGAAATTTTCTGCAATTACACTTGTACGTGTTATTCAAATGATATTTCACCTCTGACGCATTAATGTTGTCTCAAACATGCCTCAATTACTGATTTGATTAGCCCTATTGTTTGGAGGTGTTCAATTGCTTATCTCAGGTTTTTCAGTAGTTAACCTCAAACAAATGCAGGAAAAGGCGAAAGGTTTCTACAGTTACACTTGGATCGTGCTCTTCAGATGCTAATTCACTCTCATGCATCAATATTTTACTAAAACATTCCTCAATTACTGATTTTAACGAGTCCCATTTATTGCAGAAGTTCAATTGCTTTTCTTAAGGTTCCAGTGGTTTGCAATATGATGAACTACCTTTTGCTTTTGATTGATAGTTTAGAGAGTAAAATAGTCAATTTACATACATAAGCAGCATTTAAGAAACTGATCATCACATGTTACACAAACCAATTACAGCGTGTGCATCAAACTGTTGTACACTTAGCTTACCCCCTTGAATTTCACTTCTTTTCTTCCTAAATTAGTCCTAAACATGGTAGATGAAATTTTCCCAGCAGTCAGATAGAGGTTACATAAAGGTGAAATATATAGTAAATGATGTAATAAAGTCCTGTTGAACTTAATTAACCCCAAAACTAACTGTAAAAAGAAAGATTAATTGCAAAAGCTAACAAAATGCAACTTCTACACTATGCTTTTATGAGTTATTTGATGACTTTAAAGAAAAAAAAATGGTAGAGTGTTAATTTGAGTATTCTTTGATTTAGCGGTTAAGGTTTCATCATGCCCATAAAATGACAAGCTAAATAATGGTCCCCAGTTAAAGGAATATTTGAGGACCAAGCCATTGTATATTATACTATACCACTGTAGGTGAAAGCTCCTCATCATGTCGGACATTGATATAATGAACATACAAGAAAACAAAATCCACAGAAGCAATCAAAGGCCCACGAGACCCTCGTGGGTGCAAATTTTAGTCTAATGTTGCCAAAAGTTATCCTATTGACAGTACAAGAATGATTGGCATTCTGGTCACTAGTCTGGCTTCGTGACCATTCTTTCAGTCCTTAACCACTAGGCTTCACTCTTCAGTCCATTGCAATTTCATTAGATAAACCGGGCAGCCACTCTTAGTCCTACACCATCAGAATTGGAGATGATTCTGCATTCAATCAGACTGCTGAACTTGCCGGAGAGCAGATCGAAGCCTTCTCACTAGTTCCTGCATTGTCAGGTTGAATTCTTTGTCCATCTGAAACAAAGTTTTATATGGGATCATTAGTTCAAAAGAAACAAATAAGAACGCAGCATTCCCAATTAATAAGATTAGACTGGATAAAGCTCACCTCAGCAATAATGGAAATATCAAGAGCCAAACTTCCAAAAGGTGCAACATTTGTATTGACAACAGAGAGATTGCGCTTTTCAATTTCAGACAGTATTTTTACCAGCAACCCTCTGTGATTTTTGCAGTGGATTCGCAGAAGAATATTCTTATTGCATACTTTAGCTTCAATTTCAGGGAGAATCTGCTCATCGGTGCAGCCCATCTCATCTGATGATCCTTCATCTTCGATTAAGAGCTGTGATCGCCTCATAAGCACGGAAGATTCCCTGCGTTGGTTGGCAGCTTGTTCCTCGAGCGTCTGCACTCGCTCCTGAAGATGTTTTAAGTAGTTGATTGCATCTCCAAGAACAGAATTTTTATCCATCTGCAAGAAATTTAGATCTCATCATCAGACAAACCATGTGGAAAACATGTGAAGCTGTAAAGAAAATAGGATGAGAAAGTTTTTCGTCCCTACCGAAGTTAGTATAGGAATTGAACTCATCTGCAGTGTAGCCTAAAAACTGGCTAAACCAATTTGATTGAATGGTTCTATTTTGAGGATAGAGCAATTGCACATACAAGCTTACATTATTCATTCCTTTATAGTAATGGGAATCAGGACAAAAAACTCTGCATTTTATATTGACCAATGATAAATTCGCTTCAACTTTGACCTCTTTAGCTTTAGGCAAAAAGACATTGGAGCAAAAATTTTTATCAGTGCCCACGAGATATTATTGTCTAGTACAGTGATTACTTTAATTAGTCGCGTGTGACATGAGGCATGACATCACAATTTTTAAAGTCTCATCAAACTTTTCTATCATCAAGATAATGGAACAAAAATGTTGGAATAGATGTTAAATAAAAAGAAAAAAAATACTAGATACCTTCTTCAGGCCAGGGACTAAGGCTGAGAGAGCCACAAAACGCTGGCTGATCTGCTCCCTTCGCTTTCTTTCAGCTACTATGTGATCATAAGTTTGCGATGCTGGCCTCACGCGACGGGCAGTTTTCTTTTTCTTTTTCTTTTGAGTATCTTTAATAATTGCATCCTTAAGATTCATATGGGATTCTTGGGATAATAAAACCTCAGACATTGTATCACCCTCGGGACTAAAACTTCCTAGTGTTACTTGTTGACAATTTCCAAAAGTTAGAATCATAGGGGAGCAGCAAGGTTGATTAAGATTAATGGACGAAGTAGAGCTCTTAGAATTTTGCCGCTTTGTTGGTATTTCAGTACTAACTAGAGGAGCTTCCATGTCTGAAAGTGCAGATAAATTGGTTGTGGAACTATTTCTTGGAATTAAGGTGGAGGAATATGTATTTTTAAGGTTAATTTCAGGAAACCCCCAATGGGGAAATGGAACTTCCTGGGAGGAATATGTATTGTCTTCTTGGGACAAAGTGTTTTGCAAATCTTCTCCTAGTGCAGCAGATAACTCTTCATCGAAAAAGTCCATGATATCACATTGCTCATCGAAATGTGGATCATCCATCCCCTGTGTTGAAATAGGAATTAATGGGATGCACCATAACCATTTGTTCAGTAATCAATGGGGCCTTTGAACTTTTGCAAGACTAAAGTTTGCATCCTAAGCAATAGCAAATTGGATTTTACAAAAGTAAGACTAAAATTTTGTGTGTGATTTGTCCGTGGAGTAATCTATCTTTTTAAAATGGATTTGAATAATAGGATACGGATCAACCATACATCAATCAGAAATTTCTAAGGATCAACAACTATATCGAAGTAAAATTGTTTTCTTCCGGTAACCAAAACATGTTGAGGACGTAATGAAGGCTACTTCTTATGCCGTTATTCCTTTTTACGTTTCTTTGTTTCTTAATCTTCCATTGACAGCTTGCTAAAGATGAAGGGATGCTTTGTACCGCCAAAAATTAACAAGTCAATAAAGAAACGTATGTGAGATGATGGTTCTCTACTTCCATGGGAAAATGAAAGAATTTAACAGAGCACTTAGGTTTACTCGAAAAAAAATGAAACAAAAATCTAAAAACAGTAGAGGAGAATATGAAATATGTAAATTTAAGGCTTACGTTTACTTAAAACATCACAAAAGATGTGGTGATTATCATCTTCGATCCCTTGCATGATTGATATCTATTAGTGAAAATAATAAACAACAATAGCAAACGGATAAATCATTAGCATGGTTATTAATAAATGATATTCTCCCTCTACGTGCATGTATGGCATCAGAGTCCAGGCGAACGTATAAACTTGTTAGTATTCATGGTGCTTATGAGTTCAAAGACTACTGCTTAGGGTAGATTCTTTCTTTCATATATAAGAGATGGTATTGACTCAGCTTCAAGAAACAGTGAATAATGTTCAAATAGCTAGCAATTTAACTGATTAGGAAAAACGCAATCCTTAAAAACACAATTCTTACCAGATCAGAGAACCATGAACTGACTGAATTGTCCATCAAATCTTGAGGAAGATATGTGAAGCTAGTGGTCAAGGGGAAGTAGGAAGGCTATCTTGCTGGTCAACTCCGGCTGCTTAGAGCTTTTCTCTGAAAATCCTAAGAAGTTTTGGCATTTTATATATAGCAAATGTGACTAAAGGAACAATGATTGAGTTCTATTAAAATGTACAAGGAATACATGAGACAACGACGATTGATATCAGCGCTTCAAAAGGAGCCTTCTGCCCTCCATTGTCAAGAGAGAGATTCCTTTGATGGAGCGCAGAAGGTGAAGAATGGAGCGGAAGACATCCATGCATGTGTCGACTCGTCAGGCTGCCTCACCAAGTAAATTATTCTTCTTCTAGTAATAACTTAATGTGTTTTACAAAGTAGGGTAAATTAGATTATGGTCTTTAAACTATAGAGGTTATTTCACTTTAGTCCTTAAAGTTTAATTTTGGAAACAGTACATCCTAAAGTACGAAATGCATCTTATTTTAGTTCTTAAATTTCAATTTTGAACACTTTACCATCCAAAGTATAGAATGCACCCTAAACTAGTCTTTAAATTTTGAACAACAGTTGACTACTATTTCATTAGTTTTGACAATTCCGTAGAGCGGATTTCATATTTTAAAGGATAAAGTGTCTAGAATTGAAATTTAAGGAATAAAATAAGATAAATTTCATAATTTAGGGGCTAAGTATCTAAAGTAGAAGTTTAAGAACTAAAGTAGAAAGGTGTTTATAATCTAAAAGTTCAAAGTGGAATTTAGCTTACAAAACATGGTAACTTGCATACACATATTATACTAGTTTAAGGCTAGAGTAATCGTCAAATGTTTTATTTTTTCTTTTCCCCGTAAGAGTAATTAATTACATGGTTGTAGCCTGCGCATCCGAGCAGATATTATTAAATTTTTTGTTATATGTCTTATGTTTGTGTCAAATTATTTGCCAAGAATTACAGCGCTTCTGGATGATATTCATTTACTCCTTAATGCCGATGATCTAATCGCAGAATCTTAATATTGCATTATCTAAAACCAAATAGTTCATATTATAACCTAATCCTTGAAATGTTTGTTTTAAATAGTTCAATATTAAGATGCGAGTCATTTCGGAGCAAATGTAGGATCGTGTAAATAAATAGAATTTTTCTAATGAGTGCCAGTAGGATATTCGTTAAAACGCTTGAAGCACATCTAAATTACCATGTAAATACAAACTCACATTTATTGAATCCCTTGAATTGTAATACTTTTTCAAATTAACCATACTTTTTTCTAAAATTAACACTTGAATCCCTTTCTTATTGAGTGTCGAATGGATACTTGTTAGCCAAACTATAAGTTTAAAAGATATAGATGTATCTGAATCTATTTTGAAAATTGAATGACATTCACTTCCATGATTGATAAAATAGGCATGTAAAAGATCAAATCAAACAATATGTTTTACCCAGTTCTAGAATTTGTAATGATCATTTCTTTAATGAATTCGTTTTATACAAGTACAATACAAAAGTATATGAACCCGAAAGTGTAAATTAAAAACAAACTCTCTCATGTGGTTCATGACATTCATAATATATCCCTATGTAATTTTTTTCTTATTTTGTGATCAGGTAATTGCACAAAGAACGCTCTTGATTAAGGGTTTTTGTTTAATAATCTTTTCTAAGTCAACTATGAAACTCTTTTTGTTTAACCTCATATATGAATCACCACTCCCTACATAACATCTGGTACGATATTATCATTACAATCACGATAAAGTTGAAAGTGCTCTCCGTAGTAATTGTCAGGATTACGAGGGACAGGCCAATGGAAAAACGAACGGTTTAGAGATAGCGGTCATGAATAATCTAGTAATTTTTAAATTTTTTTTCCTACCAGGAGAAGGATAGGATTTAAAAAATGGGAAGGAGGAGAGGAATATGAATCCAAGACCTCTAAGTTTTCGTCTCTCAACTTTAATCATTGGATCAAAACCTCTTCCGTCTGAAGAATATTATAGTAACTATACATAATACGTATTAAATGTTTTGAAAATCTTTTGTTACGAAAAAACTTAGATCACTCATCATATGCATTATACATATGGACAGAACCAGCATCTTAGTTGAGAAGGCAAGCCACCAAACGTACAAAAATACAAAGTTCAAAGATTACAAGAAACTTCATTATGATCTCAGTAACCACCACACGTGACATGAGGAAAACAGAACAAAGTTATTGTCGCCTCTTTCTTTCCAGAGAATTTATATGCACAAAAATCATATTGAAATGAAAGCTAAACTTGTCTTACATACACGTTTATACTTTATCAACCAATCCATTAACAAAAATGTGAAATTTAAATATGAACAATACAATTGGATAATATCAAGAAACCTCCCTTGAGGTTTTTGACAATTTCACTTGGTTTCCCCGAGACTTTGAATATTACATTTACCTCTCCTATTTTGAATTTTAGTGTGACAAAATTAGTCCATATATTAAAAAAATCATATAAGAGTTTGAAAATCATTTGCTTTTCCAAATTATGTTTGCATACTAAAATTAAAAAAAAAAGGACTAGAGAAATGCAGTATAAATGAGATAAATCAATCTTACAAAATTATTTAGAGTAAACTGTTTAGATGAATCATAACAAAGTCGAAAAAAATTTACCATTTCATGCTTTGAAATGCTTTCGAAAATTACCAAATTCTACTCATCAAATTAAGACACTCATTTTTTAGATACCGCTAAGTGTGATAATTTGGCCTACTTCATTATTGCTCATAAGGGATATATCTTTCCCTTTTTTCCTTTTGAAATTTCAAGCACTTTTTCTAAAGTTCAATTTATAATTCTAAATTAACACTAAGTATTTTTAATAATAATCAAGGTATAGATTTTAATTCTCAATGATTTGGTTAAAGCGTAGGTTTAATCGTGTATTACCCCCTTGTAACTAGGGTCAAGTAGAAAATTACCCCCTTTATTCACAAACCTACAAATTAATTTTCGCTTGTTGACTACTAGGCAAATGTATGTCTCTAACAAAAATTCAATTTTGCTCTCATTATTAGACATTATTAGATGATCCTTTTTCTTTCCTCTTTCTTCTTTATCCTTTTTCCTATTATATATTAGATTTCTTTTTACTCCACCGATTATAATACAATATTTAAGAATCCTTATTTTATGGTTTAACATATTCTGTTATTTTCTTGTAAATAATTTCTTTTCATAGGTAAATATATTTATCCTTATTTATTTATGTAAATATTTAACAATCACAAACTATCATATGAAATGAGAAAGTGCATATTTAATACAAAACTTGAAGTAGTTTCTACTTTCTTTAATTATTTCTTTTTGTGTATTAATTATTGATAAGATGTTGATGATGCACTAATTATTAATAAAAATAGAAATTACATAACACACTATTACTAAATATACATTTTTTTAGTTTCTTGTAATAATTTATGATAGTTAAATATTCGATAGAAAAATAACTGTATATGATTAAGTGTCAAATGAACTATTGATGAATATAAAGAATAAAAGTAGATGAATAAAAAGAGAAAATAGAAGTAAAATATTCATACTAAATACAAATTATTTTTAGTGAATACATATCAAGAATTTGTTAATAAAATAGGAGTTATTTAGAATAAATATATACTTTTAATTTCTTATGATAATTAAATTGTTCAGAAGATATTATTTAGTACATTATTATGAAAATTTGTATTTCATAGTAGCAAAGAAATTTAAACAATAATAAGGAAAAAACAAGAAGAAAGAGAAAAAGAAAAATAGTCATTGGACAATATTTTAACAATAAGGGCAAATTGTCTTTTTACTATCCAGATACATTAGACTATTATCTTCAGGGGTTAATTTGTAAGTTTCATGAATATGGGAGGCGATTTGCTACTAACGCCTAATTGTAAGGGGGTAAAATGTATTTAAACCTAAAATGTACCTAATCATCGTGACATGCCATATATAACTCTTTCTTGGCAAATAACTATCTTACATCTTGAATGAATTTTTTATTCTGTTTAGTTAATTTGTTGTCTTTTTTTATAAGCCGTGGAAGGATAATTTGAGGATGAGAATACATTTTAGGGTTTTATATGAATTTTGATGGACATACATGGGCTAATATTGCTGTACTAAAACTCAAAATTGGGGAAGTAAGTATAATACTTGAAACTTTAGGGGAGCCAAGTGAAATTATCAGACACCTCTAGGGAGGTTTTTGAAGTCGTCCCTAAATCATTAGACAGAAACATGAATTCAAATTCAAGCTTAAGAGTCGTACGCATCAGTTCAGAGGATGCAAATGTTAAGTCATGTTTGTACCTGAAAAAGTTGTAGTCAGTTATGTTTTGGATTACACTTGATTTACTTTTGATATATATCATCATCTTTCAGTTTAAGCCAATTCTATTTTCGGCCCCGTTCAAGGCCTGTATGCCGTTTGAAATCTTGTAGTGCTAAGTCATGTGAATGAATAAGCATGTATCAAAAACTGAGTTGGGATTGGCTAAATACAACGACGACTTAATTTATGACGATTGAAATATATAGAATTCGGGGGCACTAATTGCAACAGAATATGGTATATAATTCATCTTGGACCAATTAAGAAGTTTATTAAACTAGTCAAGTTGACATGTTACCTGTGCCTTATTTTGATACTCTCAGTTTTATCTTAAAAAAAAATCTTTACAATGGCTTGTAAAGATTAGCATCGACGGCATGTGTCATGACTTTCTCCCTTATAAAGGTAACCCAAGCAATAAAACTTGTGAGCAATGGCTTCGACAATGGTTGGAGTCTTGGAGAGTCAGTCCTCTAAAACCCAAAGGTATTAACTTCCGAGGCCGAGCAACTTTTAGCCCATTAAGTAGCTAATTTAGGGGGTCAAGTATGCATTTTCTTTGTGTTCTTTTCTTGTTCTCATTTCAAGAATTACCAACTTATCTCAATTTTAAGTAGGGACAATGTCAGAAACCTCCTTGAGGTTTCTAACAATTTCACTGCCCTTCTTCAAAATTTTGAAAATATCACTTACCTCTCCTATAAGCCATTTGGGGCTCAATGCTTACCTCATGGATGGATGGTCAAATGACTTTATTATCCTTACAACTTAGGAAATATTATGTATTTATATGGACGGAAATAATTGAGTCACTTGAACTAAATTAACCATGACTTTGGAATATAAAAAATTTAAAAATCTTGAATATTAAATTTTATAACGATAATTGTTAACTTTTTAAAAAAAATTTCTGTACTTTAGTAGTTCTTGTAATTTCTTTCTCCTAAAGAAGATTAAAATTCCTATTAAAATATTATTATTTCATGAATTTTTCACAAGAATAACTAGATGAATATGAAAAATACATAAAAAAGAGGGTAAAGTATTAAAATATGTTTACAATTAGATTTTATTATGGATAAAATGCAATAAAATGTAACTGTACACAATCTATCCTTTCCTTTCTTTTCCAAAATATTTGGCATTTATTTTCTTTTCTTTGTATACATAATCCAAAGAAGATGGATAGAAAAAAATTTTTCTACTTTGATCTATTTGCTTTTCCATTAAAATCATACACTTTTTATTAATCCAAATGTTGCTTGAGAGTTGTTGTTTTTTTTTAAATTACAAATGATGGAAATTTCTTGTTAATCATGTGAAATAATGGACCATGTAAGTTAAAAAATAATTCAAAAAAAATAATATATTTTACAGTTTTTATCATTAGCCATCTATTGTGATGTTTTTTCTTGAAAATGCCATACTTTGTCTTGTTCAATTCCTATTCAAATCTTTCAAATTCTAATACTAAGAGTTTAGGAATTTTATGTGTAAATCTAGATTCCAAATTAACAATTTTTCCTCTCCAAAACTTTGATTTTTCTATTTTATGTAGTTCTATGAAAAATAGTCATTGTTACTGAAAATATTTTCTAGAAAATATTTTCCATGATTTCCACTGTTTGGTTCAATTTAACGCTGAGAAAATGATTTCTCTTGTAAAATCTTTTCCATAAGTGGGTGTAAAATAACTTCACTTATAAACTTACTGAAGTTATTTTCCACCCTCTAATCCTGTCCCTCTTGTCCTTAGTTACATTCATCAACGTACAATGTAAAAGGCCACAGGAAATAGTTCTGGTGGAATTGTTCGATATCTCTCAGCAAAACATCGATCCTTTCATCGCCCCTCTATTCATTCCATGTTATTCCTCTTCTCATACAAACGCAATCCAACCTATCGCACATCCCATTGCATCTGCGTTGGATTTACAGAAACAATTAAGATCTATAGAAATAGGGGAGATCTAGAGAGACAAAACAAGGAGATTGGCAGCATAAAGAAAGAAGAGATCTCAAACGAACTTTTACAGGAGGAAGAAAGTCTTTTAAGATTGGCCACAGAGGAGAGAGATGAACTAATTCTATACATCACCAAAAATGTCCAGCTTTTGCTTTGGAAATTTCAATCCGAGATCTTCTAGATCTTTGAAAGAATTTTAGCGATAAAAATATTCTTGTGAGAGTTGGTTTTATTTCATTGTCATCTTCAATGTCTTATGACTGGATTATGGTTGAGTTGGAAAACTGATATTGATCATTCATGTGTCTATTGCTTTAATCTCTTCTCGGTCAAATATTGATGGCAGGGGTGGTGTACGTGGTGAAGGAAAGTTTTTTGTAGGGGAGACGAGAGAGGAATGGCAGAGACGGCCGATGGGAGAGGACTTCTTGATATGGTGAGGAATTGAATTAATTACTCATGAGGACAAATGTTTTCCAAAAGTAACCAAATAGATGAAAATTAGAAAGAAAACAAAACTTTTTCCAGAAAAAGACTTCCAATGAAATTATTTTCTCAAAGAAAATATTTTACATCCTACCAAACAGACCATAAATTCTATTATGCTCGTGCTAGAGTTTGGTCTTTATTTTCTATTTTTAACTAATATTCCCTTTTGATTCTAAGTCAACCAACTTGTAATAAGTTAAGGGATACTTTTGGTATGAAATATTCTTCTCACTCTTGAAATCATTTTTTTATCGTCAATTTTTTTTTAATTGGGCTAATTTGTTACAAGAACGTTAGTTTTAAGGGAGGTTAATGATATTTTTAAAACCTCAGGGGAAAGCAATGAAACTGTCAGGAACCTGAGGGGAGCTTTCTGAAATTCCCTTTCAAGTAAAATAACCATTCAAATTTTAAATTGAATAAGTATAGGCATTTGTTTTTATTGTCTAGTCAGGTGGAAAAAATTACAGAAAGAGACATGTAATGTCACGAGGTTAGGTCTGCGAACTTTTTTTTTTTAATATTCAGTGATTAGTTTTCAGAAACAAAGTAAGGGAGACTGATTGTGTGTTTTTTTTTTTTTATTTCTTTTATGTGATTAAAGTAACAACATTTTTTGTCAAGCTTATGACAAATTAGGACTAACTAAACAAGATTGGATCGATGGGGGAATGCAATCAGCAGAATCACATGGGATCATATGTCTTTTCTGTAGTAGACATTGTCGACACCTGCTAGTAAGAACAATGTTAATTTTCCAGAGAATAAGAGAATTTCGAGTTTATAAATAGCCTTCCAAGTAAGCCTCTGTATGATTAGAAAAGTCAGGTCTGATACGCAAATAACAACAGACGCCAGACAAAATTGGAAAAAAAAAAAAAATACTTGTATGCGGCGCTGCTAATACATAAGTGTGAAAAAAAAATCTAAAAAATAAAAAATAGGTTTAGGTACGTTTATAAAATCTAATTCCATTGTTTCACTTATCATGGTACTTGTAATAATGTGAGATACACGAGAACTAAGTTGGTCATTGTTGCCTATGGAACACTGTAAGGTGAATTACTCTGATTTTTTGCACCTTTTTATTAAGGATAAAAGGAGTCACATTTAACTTTTTCTCAGTGTAATTCTTAAAGTAAAATTTTCAAAATCATGGTTAATTAACTGATGGTACAACAAGTTACCGTTCAATCTACTTTCTTTCGATGGAGGAACCATAAGGTTACTAACTAAAGCAATGATGAAAAAACGTGTGTAACAAAAGCGGGTAAAAAGGAATAAAATGAAAATAATATGTTAAAATATATTGATACTTTTGAGTATATCCCAGTTTGAATTTTTATTCTTTTTAATAAGCATCGTATTGGAATTTTAGTAGGGATAATTTCACAAATCTCCTTTGAGGTTTATGACAATTACAGAAAGTACCTTCCAAGAATTACACCGTCCTCCCCTCATAGTGTAAATTAAGAATAAGAACCTTGATAAATTACTAGATTTAATGTCTTCATGGAGGGATATAATTTACCAAACCGTTAGAGAGAGAGAGTAGAAGAGCAAGAGCAATAGATTCTATCTAGTCCTCACCACTCAAATCACATTAGTCCAATCTTACTTAATTAAGTCATAATTTGGGAAGGGGAAAATTCTAGATTCCTCTGAACGTAGGTTTTTATTCGACTAGTATCCAAGATTTTTTTTTTTTTATTTTTAAGATCAGTAGGTGTGAGTGTTTTTTCTATTCTGATTCAAGAGGAATGAATTTGGTAGATAACTTTCTTACGATATGTAAGGCATATATTTTTTTTGTTTAAAATTACTATGGAATTTTATGCCTGTGAGGAAAATCACTTAAAGGCAATTTAGGGACATTATCAATGGGTACATTCCACTTATACCAGCAAGTGAGCCCAAACAAATTTTTGAGGGAGGTTTCTATAATTTTTCAAACTCGAAATATGTTGCCCGCAATTATCGTAAACCTCAAAAGAGGTATGTGCAATTATCCCATTTTACTATCTACCAACGCGAAACATGCCGTGTTTCTTCAAGTACATATATGATACAACAAAACGGAAGATCAAGACTTTTTTCCTTGACAATTGATGATGTTTATGCTCATCAAATGTACTTTTTGTTAAGTACTACGTTTTTTTAGCTGAAAGAGAAATGATGATCACCAAGAATAATAATCAATTACTTTTCGCCCTTCCAATAAAAAAATTTCTTTCGACTTAATACACGAAACAAAAAAGAATTTTGAATATGCTTCAAAGATTTTTTTAGGGGTGACGTGGCCAATTGAAGTGGCTTAGATTCATGGAGATAGAAGCTTCTTAATATAAAAAGTCCCACAAATATCCACTCTAGCTCATATGTTAACCAAGTTTTCATTTTTACCATTAATCAACCAGCAAAACTTGGTCCATATAATTTCAATGCTATATGTAACCAAAACATCACATGAAGTATTTTATGAATGAATTTGGGCCCCGTTTGGCAAGTGAGTTTTTTGGATGTTTGTCTAAAATTTTACTGTAACTTACTGTAGAAGTTTTTTACAAAATTTTTGAAATGTGTAAATTTTTGAATATTTTGAAGTGTATAGTTTAAAATTTTTGAAATTTTTTTTGATATTACTGTAGTTAAAGTTTTTAAAAAACTTGTAACAGACAAGTTTGGCAAAAAACTCAAGTACCAAACAGGGTTTAACTTAGAATTTTGAAACTTATGGCATAATTGAAAGGAATTCACTCCATTCTAATGGATAGGAGCTAATCGTGTCGTTATGCGCTTAAGCTATTTAAGCACCTATGCCTTAGCACCATTTTTCCTACATCCATATGGAAATTATGGTCAGGTACGTTTCGCAAACGGGAATAAGGCTGTAAATGAACCAAGTTGCTTGCTAGCAGATCAATCAAATACTCAATTGAACCCGGTTAAAAGCGAGCTCGAGTTGAATTTGAGTGTGTTCGTTAAAATAAATTAGATAATGAATCAAATTTAAACATGCTAGTACTCTAGTCAAATGCTCATCAAGTAGTGACAAGCACATATGAAAGTCTTAGAAGATTGCTGCTAACTGGAAGAGTTGTATGTGGGATCGATATTTATGAGTAACGAAATAATTGAGAGAAGGTCGGTAATCCGTAAATTAAGTGATTCAATGAGGTGTCACAATTTTGTTAACTGTTAGTGTAAACTACGTTTTCGCTGATAGTATATATAAAAAATTGTCCTATATATATATATATATATATATATATATATCAATTTTTCATATATTTAGGTAGAATTTTTAATACAAAAAATATGCATAACGGAAATTATTTTAGTACATATAGAAATGAAGTTATTTCAATACATATAAAATATATGTAGGAAGAGATGAGGATAAATACATGACAAAGACTCAAATTTGGATAATGAAACTCACAATTATCAATTTTAGAGAGTTTCCCTCGATCCTTATATTTCCCTCGATCCTTATAACTCAACTCTCTCCCAACACCATGAATAAATGGAATTTGCCAAACTTTAACAAAGGCCACATAAATAAATATTCTGCTGCCGCTCCAACTTCTAATTATGCTCTAAAAAGCCACTTAATCAACAAAACACACTCACCACTAATGTAATTTGCTTGGTTTAATTATCTATAAAGATTAATGACTATTCACTTTAAACAAATTACATCTTTTACTCAAGTTTGAGCTTGAGCTCATCTCCAATGAAGACTCAACCTCGATCAATTGCCTGGCTGTCGAACAAACTCAAGCTGAGCTTGATGTTCACTAGCCTTCATAAGATGAGTCGAACTTGAGTTCTAATTTTGATTCTCAACTTAGATGGAGCTCCAGTTCGATCAAAGTTATTTGTCAAGAATTCGAGCTCACAAAGTGACTTTTTTACACCCCCTACATTTGAATTGGTGAATGCACTAATACTGTTTAATTATTCTTAAATTCCCACATGCAAAGCTGTGCCATTCAGGCCACTCAATGCAGTCCGACAACAATATCCATCCAAAACGAATAGTAACTAGAAAAACAATAGAATGGTCACGAAGAGAATTTTAAGGCCATGGTGGTTCAGTTTCTTAGATTTCTTCCTGACTCCTTTGAGTCATCTCCTTCCTTTAGTATAGAGTAGGAGTAGATGTGAATTAGAATTTATCGTGTCCGAAAAAAAATGAGAATAGTAACTAGAAAAACATGACGGATGAACATCGAAAAAGACAAATTCGCTCGAGCAAACCAAAAGCGATGGTGATTCAGAATCAGAATTATGGCTAGCAACCAATATACTAGGCACCGGCTGCTGGTGGTAAACCTACAAGCCTTTGGTTATACTCGTGATTCGGGCTTTGTTATAAAGGCCAAAATATGTGTTTTTATACTAATTTCTAGACTGCATCTTGCTAAGGCCATCCTAAAAGATTTCTGTCGCTTCTTAGCAACACCCAAAGCTACTTTATTGTGTCGCCATAGTCGTCGATCTGTCTCTCTTTGATATGCAGGATAGAGTGTTTGACAATGACCTTATTTCTTCCAAAAGCGTTCATTCACAATCACAGTACATCACATGGTGCTTGTCCCATTTTTCTCCCCCAGAAAATAAAAAAAAAATTCCTCGTGCTTGACCTTTACTTTAAAGCACCTGACATAATTAGTGATGCGATAAGATTGGTGGGGTTCATTCCATCAAAATGGACAACCATTTTCATAACTTTAAGGCATGGGAAGTAGGTTGCGAGTGAGGCTGATCCCTATGGCTTAAAAAATAATGTACCATTTGGAGATATGCTATGATCTTATTTACTTAATCATGTTGCTGTATTTCCTATGTTGATTGCACTTGGAACAAGAAAAATTATCATCAACTTTAGAAGTTAGATCTACATGTAAGTTTTTTACCACCCCTCCATTGTTACAATATTGTGGTTGTGTTATACACTGGATTTAAGAAACAATTGAGAAAACTTCAAATTGACAACTAGAATTACCAAAATAGTGGAGTTGAAGTAGCCCAGTAATTCATTGATGTGATTGGGCAGCAACATAAAAAGATTATGTTAACATATACTGTTGATTGCTAGAGTAGGACATGTTTATCTTCTTCAACAAAATAGGCACAGACATGAAATAGAATGCGACTTGAATTAAAGAGCAACATATTGATGGCATGTTTCAAATTTGAGTTCACCAGCCTTTGAAGCTGGAGTGTTTCTGGGCTTGTAGAAGACTAGATGCAACACATCTTTTGTTTCTCTTACAATATGCAGAATGATGCAATGGCCTGGTTTGGAAGTTCTGGATAGGTAAAAAAAATTAAATAAAAAAACAGAAAGAGCTGAAGTCACTAGAGAAAAGAGAAAAACGTACAATAAAGTTATAAGTTTTCTCTTTTCTTGTTCCATACAAATATCACCAAAAATCGGATGATCAGAAGTATTTTAACCATTATCAATATGCTTTATTTAATGCATTAGTCTGTCTGCTATAATTAGCAAATCCAAAACTATTTACGGACTTTTTTTTGGCATTAATGATCAGAAGTACGTATTGCTTGTTTGTTTGACAAATTGGGTATCTCCACCATGCAGATTTCACCAGAAAAAACACAGTTCCTTTTGAATAATAGTCTTCTTAAAGGTGGTGTCAAATATTTCAAGGAATGATTCCGATCAATATTGCTTATCAGGAATATTGCCCCCTGGTATAGCTATTGTCTTATCAACGGAGGTCTTGCAGCCTTTCGCTCCAACAGGATTTCGTCATGATTTCATCAATTTTCATCTACCTTGCAATAGTTGTGCTAGACCTTGCAAAATTTGTAATTGATATTATCAATGGAGTCCACTTGAATTCGTGCAAGAAGATGGAGCGGTACAGAAGATAGAGTGAATTGACGTGAATAAAGAAACTTAGAAATCTTTCTTTACAAATAATTTCCAATGTGTACAAGAAAATTTAATGAAATATTGACACTAGAGCTTTTCTTAAATTGAATTTTTCCAAATTAGTAAGCACATCATTCAAATTTGTCAAAAAAAGGTTATTTTGAGGTGGTATTTTTGATGTGAATATTGCAATAGCATAAAAATTATTTAGTATGTTATTAATTTAATTCGCTAAGGGTAAAAGTAAAGGATTAATGTTTTATATACTGATATTGTAGACACCATTACTATTGGATACATGACAACTCATCTGAATTTAAATTTAAAATCCAAAATTTGCTTATGTTTTCATGCGTCCAATCATGATAGTATATATACTGTTAACGTATATAAAATTTACTTAAAAGTAAAATAGGATAAATTTTAGTTACAGCATGAATTTCAGGAGAGGAGGGGATAAGTTGGTTCTATCCATTATCCCTTAACTAAGTTTTAGCTAAAATAAGTACGGAATGTGAGTTAGTGTGTGAGTGTGGGTAGGATGGTTACTAAAAATGAACTTCTTAAAAGTGGTATATTATCAAACCTTAAATAAAAACTTACGATATTTTTCACCCTGGTTACTACTCTTTCTATCAAAAACTAAAAGTATCAGTGGAGAGGAAAGATTCTGGGGATCAGCTGGAGTCTCACTTAGGACAAATATTTTCACAAACCTAAGCAAGCAAGTTCTCTAATTTAGTGAAGAGGAATGATGGGTTGGATAGTTTAAGGGGTGGGAGTGTAACTGAAAAGTCTCAGATTCGAATTCTCTCACTTATACTTAAAAAAAAAAGTTCTCAAAGTCACAATGTTTGGCGACGGCCGGCCAACTATGGCTGCTAAGGGCCACAGCAGCCAGTAGCCAGCAATAGGGCTGCAAATGAGCCGAGTCGAGTCGAACTTTGGCCTAATCGAGCCGAGTCTCGACATAATTTCATTGAATTCGAACTCGAGTTCGAGCTCGACGAGCTGACAATTTCAAACTCGAGCTCGAGTTCGAAAAAAATAAAAAAATAATTATTTTATTTTTAAAAAAATAAATAAAATAATATTTTTTTCTTAATAAATAATAAAATATTAAAGATATATATGTATTTTTACTATTAAAATTAAAAAAATTAAAAATATATATATACTTAAAATTAAAAATATATATATATATACTCGAACTCGCTAGCCGCCTCGCTAGCTAACGAGCTTAATATTTTGAACTCGAATTCGAGCTCGATTTCGACTCGAGCCAGCGCGAACTCGACTCGAGCTGCTCGATTCGTTTGCAACCCGCTCGCGAGCGGTTCGATTCGTTTGCAACCCTAACCAGCAACGATGCTACTTCATTTTATAGCTACAGCAGTAGCAGCTGCTGTTGTTGCTTTAGGCAGAACCATCAGTAATGAAGGAAATGATGACGATGATGATGGTGATGGTGATCAGGGTTTGTACGATAGGGTTTTGTATCATTGGCTTTTCTGATTTGGATGATGATATCCATTTTGAAAACGGGTCGGGTTATTTGAGTCAATGGGTTTGACCAATCAAAATCAAACGGGTCTGAATTAGTTGGGTTTTTCTTATGGGCTGCCTAACAAGAATAAGTGACCAATTCTGATCATTATATAACTTGGGCAGAAATTGGTTTTGGTCCTATTAACTCTTCAAAAAGGTCATTGGACCTATTTCAGAAGCTTAATAACTAAAGTGTGAATATTTTATTGTAACTAAATCATAAAGACCAAATACAGCCATTAGTTAGGCTTACGTTGGCATATTAAATCAAGGGTCAAAATTAAAAATTTTCATATTATTATTTAATAGTGTTTTAATCAAATTAGAGTTTTAGTAATTCTATTGGAGTCAAGTTATGACAGTTTTATTGTTTAAGAATTAGTATCTTATTAGGAAATTTCTAATGATTATAAGACTTGTTTATCAAGTCATCAAGTCTATAAATATGGAGTCATATTATTGTGTTTAGTTGAGAAGAGTGAAGGATTGAGAGTCTTGCTCTTATGATGTGATTAATAGATTATTATTAGTATTATTTCTCTTCTCCTACACATATTAATATGTGTGTAAATTGCCTTTCCATATACATTAACTTTATCAAATATATCTCCTATATATTTTTTGGTAAATTTTTTGGGTTCTACTGCTTAGACTTCTATTCATTTAGTTTTGATAACATTGTTATCGATACTATTTAAATGCAAAAATTAAGAGGTTAGAGTTCAAAGTGTCTAAAATTGGAATTTAAAGTATAAAACAAAAATGAGGTACAAGTTAGAAAGTCCAAAATGACATTGTTCCTATCTAATACCTACATTGCATTATTCTATTAGTGTCTGATACCAAAATCTCTAGTTCGAAGAATAAGAGGTCATTCAAAATGGGAAGACACATGGACACCATGTAATTTACCGAGACAAAGTAACATACTTACATTCCACTATTCCCACAAGCATTGCTGTATGCCAAGTGGGGAAACATATGAGAAGAAAAAGGGTACACAGTCCCCATCCTTAGTATCTCTCTGAAAAACCAAGTATGTATATATATATAGACACACATATATATATATGTATATATTATATATATACATACATATATTATATGTATATGTATGTATGTGTGTGTATATATATACACCCATATATTATACACTCTTGGTTACCTATATATAAAAGGAACTCGCGGATAGAGCGAGCCACATTCTCAAGTTAAACCATGATTGTTTTTTCAAAATTAAAAGAAAAAAGGAGTTAATTACATTTACCTCCCTATGGCTTGACCAAATTATCAAACTAACCCTGTGATTTGGCCAAATTACAATCACTAACTTATAAGTGATGGCATTCAAAGCCGACTAATGGAAGCAGAGAAATGACATAACTGCCCTTTGCAAAAATTACATTTATCTCTCTTGAAGTTTGTCCAAATATAAAAAGGACCCTATAATTTGACCTGATTGCAATTTAACTTTTGAATAGCCAACTTTATAAGAAAATCTCTTATTGTGATCCAAGAAAAAAAAAAACCCCCAAAAACAATCTATTACATTGCTAAAACTAAAAATAAAAAATTGAGAAAATTTATGCCTAAGACTTATTTTAGCTGCTACAAAGCTCTACAAAGATCTTTCCCACACAACAATTATCCAGTTTATTTAAATATATAATTTGGTGTATGATAATAAAATTTAGCTACAGTATATGGTTTTTTATCCATAAAATAAAATTTATTTTTTTATCCTTAATTCTAGATAAGTATTTTGTTTTGGACTTTTACTTCTGATTTTTAATTTTTTTCTTTGAATAAAAATCAAATGCTTCTAGGTGCATTTAAAATAAATATTTTCTTTTCTTTTTTAGAAAATAGAGTTTAATTATTTGCACATTGATATGGAAAAAGGTTTTCAATATAATAAATGTAATAGTGGTAGCTAAAGGAATTGTATCAGTGAGCAAAATAGTATTCTTGTGATCCTATGTGACTAGGATTTTGGTTATGTTAACTATAAGTTAGAGCGACCAAAAGATGATCGGAAAAAAATAAATATTTGTAATTATTGGGAATATTAAGATTTTCATCAAAATTTTTGTTGCAATTGATGCAAATAACTAGTGAAAATGTTTATCTAATAAATGATTGACCATGTAAAGCACTGGACTGATTTGGACAAAATATGGTGTTCATTATATATCATTTTGGATAAACCTCAGGGAAAGCAAATATAATTTCGATAAACTTTAGGAGAGGTTACAAAAGGGTATTTTGGAGCTTTTAGACATATATTTTCCGGCTAATTACTCAGAATATTGACGAAAAAAAAAAGAAAAATTGGACATCTAGTGGTCTGACAAGGGATGTGTATGCAACTATTGCTGCCGGGTTGACAAAAATATATACTCCCTCCGTCCCACTTTGATAGTTTTCGTCTGTCCCAAATTGTAATCCACTTTCCAATTGAAGAATGTAGTTGCATTTTAATTTTCCTAAAATACCCTTATTCAATGTAAGTTGTTATTACTATAAACCTACCCCATTTAATGAGAGTTGATTCTTTTTTTACCATCAATTCAAGTTCCCATAAAGTTGTACTCTAATTAATGTGAGGGTATTTTAGAAAAATAGCTACCTAAATTGATTGTTCCAACAAAATTAACTACTTTTTATTAAACTGTATGAAAAAAGAACCAGAACTATCAAAGTGGGACGGAGGGAGTATATTTTAAAGAGTAAATCTTTCCTACACTGACAGTGTATACATTATCATCGTTGGATTCATGACATGTGTGCAAAAGTTGAATTTCAAATTCAAATTTTGTATAGTTGTCATTCATCTAATGCTGATAGTGTATACACTGTCAGTGTAGGAAAGATTAATCCTATTTTAAAATACTCAGCCCGGCAGCAAATAGAAATAATTTTTTTAAAAAAAAAATCACTGGCTGCCGGGCTGTGTCAGCCCGACAGCAGTGAAATTTTGGTTTAAAGAAATCAATGCCGGGCTGAATAATTAGGATAGCGTATGCTCATATGATGAAGCCCTTTTTTGACTTACAGATACAGACCTTGAGATGAGATGGTGAGTTTTGTAAAGAAACGCAAGGAAGGGGAAGGCATTCCTCTCCCACCGTTTGGCTTGTCCACTTACAAGATGCAAGGCAGTTTGTGGGTCTCAGACAGGAGTGAAATTTATACATTTTCCCGATTTTTTTTTAAAAAATATTGCCTTTTGCTGCCGGGCTGTGCAATAGTTGCAAACACATCCCTTGTCAGACCACTAGATGTTCGATTTTTTTTTTTTTTTTTATCAATATTCTGAGTAGTTAGCCATATTTTCCTCATACAGGCACTATTTCTAGCGGTGGTTAATGTGAGGGGGGTATTTGATAAACGTTTTGGCATTCTGGGAGTTTGACTGTAATTTGGTCAAATCATTTGGTAATTTGGTCAAATCACAAGGATAGTAAATGTAATTAACTCCAAAAAAAATGGTTAAACCATTAGTTGTCATGGTCCAAGGTCCACGTTCCCAGGACAAAAGGAACGAACAACTTCAACCTCGACTTTGCATAAAATTGATCTTGCAGTTGAGGGTTGACATTAAACATTAATCTCATCAATCCGTGAATAATTATCGTGGCAACTCTGCATTCAAGATTCTTGCGCTACAAGGGGAAGGGCAGATCCAAGGTTTTTTGCTAGTTCTTTGGTCGTCATGTTGAATTCTTTCTCCATCTACAAAACATTTCAACCCTTCATAAATACAGTGATCTGTAAAATTTCAACATTTAAACTGAGCTGTAAAACAATTCTTCATGTCTCACCTCGGCAATGATCGTAACTTCAAGAGCCGAATTTCCGAACGGCGTGACGCTGGTGTTGGTAACGGCAAGATTGAGCTTTTCTACCTTCGAAAGTAATTTTATCAGCAGTCCTGGTTGATGATTTTCACAATGGACTTTTAGCAGAACTTCCTTGTCGCAAACTTTGGCTTCAATTTGAGGGAACACTAGCTGATTATTATTGTTGCACCCCCTTTCATCTGAAGATACATCATCTGCAACCAGAAGTTGTGATTTCTTCACAAGAACCACGGATTCCACGGTTTGCTTTGTGACTTGTTCTTCTAGTGTCTTTACTTTCTCCTGAAGATGTTTCAACTAGTTTATGGCATCTCCAAGAACTGAAGTTTTATCCGTCTGCAAGAAAGATACGAGATCTTGTCTAGGAAAATTCTACCACAATAATAGCAACCAAATTAGTCAAGAAGATTATTACTACTACTGTATTTTTTTTTTTCACTTAAGAGTATTCCAGACTTTCAGTCAACCTAATCCTCTAAGACTATGCAGAACTTTACCCCAAAGATACACAGTGAGATGACACACAAAAGTCGATCATGAGATCTGCCAGTAACTACCAGATTACGGAACCAGTTGGACTACCCACGGGATCTTACTACTAATGTATCTTATGGATCACCTTTTCTTTAAAAAAAAATTCGTTTAATCTACTTTACTTTTTTTCTTTTTTTTTAAACAGGGATGGGATAAGGATTAAAAAACATGGAGGTAGATTTGAATATAAAATCTTTAATTTTTGGGACCGCACTTTAATCACTAGACTAAAATCTCCTCAAAATATCATATGAATCACCTAAATACAATTAGGAAAATATTTAAAACTGGACGTGAAATATCAGATGCTACCTTCTTGAGGCCAGGAAGTATGGAAGAAAGAGACGAGAATAGCTGGCCCAGATGCTTGCGTCGTTTTCTTTCTGCCATTATGTGATCGTACGTTTGGGAAGGCGACCTAGTGGCTAGTACGACCCCCAGTTCTCTTTCCTCTTTTTTGAATTCTTGTGGTCCTATGATCAAATTTTACAAATGAGCCATTGGACGTCAGAACATCACAGACCTTATCCGCGCCAGGGTTCTATGTTCCAAAAGTGAGAAGCATTGGAGAAGAAGAAGGTTGATCAAAACTAGAAAAGTTATAGACGGTTGACCAGCTACAGCCATTTGGGTTTTGCAGTTGGGTTGGTCTTTCAGTTACTATTGGAGGAGCTTCTATGACTGCAGATACACATAATCTGGTAGTGGAATTGTTTGTTGCAATGATAGGGGAGATAGAGGAGTTGCCTTTCGTAGGCAGATCACAGCTATGTAAATCGTCTCCAAATGCACCAAATAAGTCTTCTTCAAAAGGGTTCATGACATCACACTGGTCACTGAGAAAATGGTCCTCCATTTCCTGAAGATACAACCAAAATCGTATAAAGACTTGAAAATCATCAACAGAGGATAAGCAGTAATTCGTTTGTCAGCCACGACTCAAAAGGAAAATTATATATAGATTGATTGAGAAAAAAATAGCATAACTACAATTTGTTATTCATATTTATACCAGGTTTAAGTTCAAATTTCACAAATCGTGGAAGGGATGAAGAGTGATGATATACCCAGGATTAAAGTTCCAAGATAGTATTCGTAGATTCTCATCCAATCTAATTTGATTATGTGAAGTTTGGTTAGTATTGAATTATTCTTGAGAATCTATGAACAGTAACCAAAATTGATTGGATACCACGTTTGGAAAGTATATGACAAATTAATTGGTAAGCATGATATATTCAAAGCAACTTTAGAAAGGACAAATGTTTCTTAGGGTAAACCATGTAGACCCATAAACCACCAACCCCAAAATATAAGTACGGGAGAATTTTGTATACACTATTATTGTATATAAAATTTAAATTTAAATTAGGTGATATGCATCTATACTTGCTATTGTATACATAGTCAATATAAATAAAATTAAACATTAGTAATTTTATGTTCTGTCATCCCATGAATCAAATGGACGACGCTAAAGATAACAAGAGCACAAACATAGAACATTTAAGCATGACAAGCAATAACCCAATAGTTATGTTGCTCACCTTCCGACTTGAACTTGGCTTATTCGATCTAAGTGCGTGCTACAAGAATTTTCATTACATAAATTAATTACTTCAGGAAAGAAAAAGTTATTATGCGACAAAATCACAAGGCAATACCATCTTAATATAGTAATGCACTTGCCTCAATATACTTCCACTCTCGGATGCTACTAGATATGTATATAACATACTTTTCTTTCAAATACTAGTAGACTAATCATAAAAACAAATGTTAATGCAACACTGGATAGCAAACATTGGAAGCTATTGTTTACGGTCGGGTAAGAACCGTACGCGCTTATCTAAGTCCATTATCACATGTATCATCCGAAGCTTTGAAATTGTTGTCTCAACTTAATTATGTTCTAATCTCCACAATCTGTTGACATGCATACTTATGTTTGAAAGTGGAATTCTAAATAAGGGCAACAATGCCCATGAAGCCGATGACATGTCATCTCAACATTGAAGCTAACTGATGTTATTATATGGTTAATATGTCAAACACGGACAAAGGGTAATCACGTTGTTAAACAGGACAGACAAAACAATTTTCTTGAATTATGACATGACAATAATGTTAGCCAGCAAAGTTCTTACCTGTGCAGAGAACCATGATGATGCTGAATTCTCCATCAAACTATGAGAATCTAGTGAGTGGCAGTTGTTCCGAAAAAGTGTGTACTACAAAATTAAGAGGGAAAAAAGGGTTAATAACGATAATCAAAAAAGTGACAGATCCCAAAATAGGAAGTTTACTGATAAAGTGTCAGAATAAAGGATCTTCTTCTCACCTGAGCTAAGGGCTTCCCCTTGAAAAGCTGCTAAGAAAGATGTGGCTTCTTATATAGAGTGGAAGGTTACATGCCAATAATTGAGTTCATCTAAATGTTCAAAGCCATGACAATCTACGCATTGATATCAACGCTACAAAATGAGCCTTCTGCACTCTATTCTCATTTTACGAGCTTTCTACAATGGAGTGCAGAAGGCCAAGATCGGGGCGGCAGGCATCACACTCTCGATCATTTAGCAACAGTACGAGTGAGATGGTGACCATTTATATAGCTTATTTTGAGTGGAGGGGACTTTCGGAAAACCTTTTACCAGTTGTAGAGAATAATTCAGTGGGAGGTGAGAATTCCACCGTTTTGGAAGTAAATGGTTTGGATTCTCTTTTGGATGAACCCCACAAAAGTGATGTAACCTGTTGATGAACAGCGCATGACATCATGAATGTGTGTTTACCCTGTTCATGCGTCAACTGAAGCCTTTCTGACGTGGCTTATTGTGGTTCATTTGTTGGACCTTGGGAGGAGACCGTTCAGGAGCGGTCGTAGGACGACCGCTACTGCCCCGTATCCGCTTCGGGTTTTTGCCTGTCTACCTTTACTTTTTTTTTTGTCATTCTTTTTTTTTGGTTTTTTTTTTGTTTTACGTTTATTTTGTATAGTGCAAGTGATACTGACAGTCGAATGTTATCGAATGGGTAGACCAAAATATGTTAGCAAATGACTTGACTTAATCGAGGATAAATTCTTTATTATGCTGATAGATGAATGGACATCTTTGAAAATTCTTCGTGGCGTTCTCAATTTGTGATATAGACTTGAAAGATTTGGGTAGAACAAAGCTAATGCTAAAATTTGTAGGACTCCTCTAGTTATTTGAAAATTTTCTACAATGTTCAGGAAGGGGATAGCTGTGGGAAATTTTGGACAGTACTTCGAACCATTTTCCATTCAGTTTGTGAAAGCTAATATTTTCCAATTTCAAATTTCCCTTCTATTTTGTCTTTACTTCAAATTTTGAAGAAATCAAACAAGAAAAAGTTATTGACAATTGAGTAAATCATTACATAAATAATTACTCCAATTAGGTTTAGAAAAATAATGAAGTAATAGACATATAATTTTGACAATTACACACGTATAACTTAAGTTCTGTACTTAATTTCTCAAGCTTAACTATTTTTTTTTTCCTTACACCTATAAGTTAGTTATATTTAACCCCTAATTTTTAGACAATCAGGAGACAGTAAAAAATATAACCAACTACTAGTTGGCCACCACCGAGAAATTTAAAGCCACCTTGGGTGTAGATCTCTTGGTTTGCATTTTTCTTCAGGAGGTTTTGAAAATTTCACCAACAGACGGATAGGCACCTATCTGGTTTAGTCACGATCCAGGTTCCCCATTGATCCCTTTGAATCCACCCCTTCGCCCTAGTATACAGTAAGAATAGGTATAGAATAGAAATTATAGTGTTGACAAAAAAAAATGAGAGAGACTAACAGTACTTCCAATTTAATTGGCCCAGTGGTAAGAAGAGGGTTTTTAAGATTCTCTCCACTGTCAGTTTCAGAATTTGAATACTAAATTTGACAATTGGAAATGGGAAAAATATAAGAAGAGGTGGGACAAAAAAAAGAGTACGTGAGTTTAAGTGCATTGGCAAAAAATCAGTGTAAAAATTCATTATTTAAGACTGCATTTGAATTGAGGGATTCAATGAAGGATTTGAAATTCTCTCAAATGCCTCTAATTATTTAGATTATTTAGGAGATATTTGGATTTGTAAATTATTAATTATTCTAGCATTGAATATGTATTTAGATAATTAATGAATTATAAAATTAAATGCCTCTTAGGCAATCCAAACAACGACAGTGATTTGGGTAAATTTCAAATCTTTCATCAAATTTCTCAAATTTCTCAATTAAGCAAAACCAAATGCCTCTTACATAATTTAAACCTTACATGGGAAAAGGAAGAAAGAGGAGGGCTTGAGAATCAAATTAAGAATTTCTAGGTCATTGACGGGATTTTTTTATCAATGCAAGTTTAATTCCGAATTTACACCCGTTGGACTGCAAGTATACAGGTCGCAATTGTAGTACGAGATGTGTATCGGGTCGATCCCACGAGGAGCAATTTAAAACAATTATTAGATACTAATTTACTCTATTATTTAGACTTACAATTAATTTGAGCAGAAACTTCAGAATTTAATTCAACTACAAAAATTCTTAAATAGATAAATGCAATATCTCAAGGGGAGTAGAATTCACTAAATATTAAGATCTAGGGATGTAGATTCCACTTATGACTCAAAAGATCTAAAATGAATTAATTCAACACTTGTTACTGCTCTTGTTTAACCAAGGATTCATTTCCAGAAATACCAAAATCACATTCTCATGATAATAATGGGTTAAAACAGATTAGTTTTTCCTAATCTCTTGGTAAATACTAAATCTGTTCTTATTCACACATGAAATGCAGATTTCATCCACTTGAACGTATTTCTATTCTCATGAATATACTACTCAAGTTCTACTTGTGTCATTCCATTATTTTTACCATTTCTCAATGAATAAAAATAACTATAAACCTGCTATTGGTGATCAAGCAACAACAAGTAATCCAACATACACAAGTAGATAAGTTAATACAAGACATAACAAGAATGAATAACAATCACTTCATATCGTTTGGCCATAAGTTTCATCTACTCCCTAGATAAAGAAAATTAGCTACTCATGAATGATAAAACACTCATAACTTCATTAATGTAAATCATCATGAATTACAAATACAAACAGAGTAAAGAAAGTCTTAGCCAAGATATGGTGAAGCCTTCCAAAAATCTCCTTTGTCTTGAACTTAGATGATTACAAGATGAAATCCCAATTGCCCCTTGCAAGTCCTAGGTAGAGAGAATATGTTTTTCTGTAAGAAGCTAAGCTACGAATGGATCTCAGATCTCTCCCCATATCTCTGCATAAAAACTACTCAAAAGCTCCATTTTTCCAAGTCAAATTCTATCCTTTGATTCCCAAATCTCCACTTTGTTAGCATAGTCAAAAACCAATATTTTTGACTTGAAAATAAGCCACTTTTCTTGCCCTTTTTTCTTCTGAAGCATGTGCACCGAATTCCCTTGCATCTTATAGCTGGAAAGTGGTATGAACACAAGAGAATTGGCTGAGTCAAATTGCAGAATTTCGGCTATAAAACGCGCCTACACAAAACGCGGTTACAAGTCACGTTTTGTGTACTCGCGTATTCACTTTGGCCTTACTTCATCTGCGATTTTCTCTATCATAAAGGCCGAACTAGCTTTTGTGCAAAACACAAAAGTTGTAGCCCTTTGAGTTAGCTTTCCAATGCTTCAAGAATCATCCAAATCGGAGCTTTGTAGCCTGAGATATGATCGAAATACTGAAGAGTGTCAAAACTGACTTGTATTGCATTTCCTCACTTGAACGTTTTTCACTTCATTCTTCTTGTTGCCACTTGAATTCATCACCAAATCTCTATTTTTCACCTCAATTGACCTCCTTTGGTGATTGATTCATTATTCCTGCATAAAAATGAAGTTTTTACTATTAAAATCAATAGAAATGCAATATTATCCACTTTTACCAAAAATATATAATTTTACCAAAAACCTCTTTATTTTAATTATAAAACTAAATAATCAACTCAAAATTAACTAATAAAATGCACTTAAAAATACGTAAAATAAACTCTTATCAAATACCCCCACACTTGAATCATTGCTTGTCCTCAAGCAATATAAAATTCCAACCATCAATGATCCAAAAATTTAAAATAAACATATGTAGTATTTCAACTCCATTTCCTTGAATCAAGGTAAATAACCCTTATGTGATCTTTCCATTAAGTTCAAGTACTCATAATATCAAGCAAAGAAGAGCCAAGTATACCATAATTTTACCAATTCAACTCAACTTCTTATTTTTATCCAATTTCGCAAGCAAGCAACTCCTATAGTCAATAAAGATGCTAACTAATCTCATGATCAACTTCTTATTTTTCTTAAAGAGGGATTTAATTTACTTTTATATATATATATATATATATATATATATTTTAAGGATTAAATATTACTTAAGTTGTGAAAAATGCCTTTTGACGCGAAGATCAACATTTTTAGATGCAGATCCCCGGTTACTCAACATTTCACATACTCAAGTTGCTTTGCATACTCTTAATTCAAGTACCTTTTTACGCGAATGTCGACATTTGTAGATGCCAACCCCCGGTTACTCGGTACGAGAATCATTGGAGTAGAATAACCATTTTTTTTTTCTTTTAACAATATATAATAAAATTCCCTCTAAGAGTAATCATGAGAAGAGTATGACACTTATTAACCATATTAATTTCTTATCTTATAAAATTAGATAAAAAGAAGAATTTTCATCAAATATACAAAATGTAGGCATAATTTTCTCCACTTTACTAGATATACTTTCCTATAGATGTAAAAATTATAATCACATAAAAATCATTTCCAAATTTCATGAGAAAAGAAGTATCAAAACCGCATATATTTATTTCAAAAGGATAAGTGACAAAATTTTATTTATTTATTATAGTTAATAACATATATATGTATAAGGTTTTGGAAAAATTTTGACAGAGTCTCCCCTTAAAAGTGGACTAAATCTCCCTGCCAGCAACCACAAGAAACACCATTTAAGCACAAGAATTATATCAAACACAACTAAAATCACAAGTACCACACATTTCTTCCCCCACACTTAGAATACACATTGTCCTCAATGTGTAGGGAAAGAAAAGAAAAGAAACAGAAGAAAGGAACAAGTGACTCCCCAAGTGAGATGACTGCGGTCCAGTGAAGCCTTGAATCATGAGTCATCGACCGCTCAACCATCCACAGGCAACGATCTACTAGTTACTGCCACAAGTTCCAATATTCAAAATAAGGAATGTAAGTTAACATTTTTCAAACAAAAGATAAAAATAACAAGCAAACAAGCAAACAAAAGAAAAGCCAGCCAAAGGGGCAGCCTCAATCATCCCCTTCATCGTCATCTTCATCATCATTGACAGGAGGTGGATGTACGCCCAGATGATGTTCAATGTGGTCTAGGCGAGTATCCAGTCGGGCTAAATGATGGTCGATGTCGTCCAAGCGACCGAAAAGCCGCTGCCAGTTGGTCTGTGGCGGAGGAGGAGGTGGTGCTGCAGTAGATGGTCCAGCTCCATCGCGACCATGTCTAGCCTTTTGTCTCCGCTCCTGAACAGGGCGTGGAATGTCTCCCGTGCCAATACCAAGGCGGCGAAGAGTAGTGATAGTCATCTCAGCACGTGGTGGAACATACTCCCGCCTCATTCCTTCCAACTGAACCTCAAAACGGGGAAAGATTAAAGTCAGTAGACGAGGAAATGATAGTTTGAAGGAAGTCGTCTTACGCCTCGCCGTAGACCGAATGTGGCTAATGATGATATTAGGCAGCGAAATACGAGCATATGGAGATGTCCGGTTATGGAACATGTAATCCAAGAAGTAGATATCGCTCTTGCGAACCTCCGTGTGCCCCGTCTTCTTTGGGATGACATTGTGAGCCATCATGTAAATGATAAGCCGATGACGAGGTTCGAAGACATTCGCCAAAATGGTCTCCTTCCTTGTAGAGCGAAAGGGTTGGTACTCGAGACCAAACCTAGCCATGGCCAATGATGGATCCCACCTCCTATTCGGGGGAACAAACTCCTTCTTCAAATCTACTGGACGTCCATCATCCATACACCCCAAAATAGCAGCCAAATCTTGCCGTGACAAGATGATTCGTCTTCCACGCACCCAGGACTCAATTATTTCTCCACTATGGCGCGCCTTACTTTCAATGTTGGCGTAAAACTCGCGCACCAGGTCTGGGTAGTAATGGTTTGGAAGGGTGAGAATCGGAGCCCATCCTAGCTGAGCAAAAGCTTCTGAGATGTTGTACATCATCTCAACTGGTGGACTGACGTGCATCTCAAACAAAAACTCCAAATTAGCACGCGCCTCATGCCACTCCTGATTCCTGCGAGTGTTGAACCTAGCACTGTCAAATACCGATCTTCCCGCTCCACGGGAGGTGCCCTCACCAGGTCGACAGTTAATTGGTGGAGGAGAAGGTGAATTCTCCTCTTCAGTCACCTCCATCTCTTCATTAACCTCCCTCTCCTCACTACTAGAGGATGAAAGTACCGCTCTTCTTCCTCTTGGCATAGTACCTTTAATGCAAATCGAGGGGTTGAGTTGCTTGATCAAAGTTTGCCCTTTTCACCTCAAATGGTCATTCTTGCTTCCATTTGCCAACCCTATCACACAAAAACAACAAATTAACTAAAACACTTATTCAAGTCTAAAAATCACAAAAATTTAACACAAATAACATAAACATTGGGTTGCCTCCCAATTAGCGCTTTTGTTTATAGTCGTTGGCTCGACTGAAAGAGTTGAATCACTTTAGAGCATTAGGAAGCGATTTTCTCCCCATGGGTCGAAACTCCCGAGCCAATCCACCATGTGGTGAACCATGCATTGATCTTCATAGTCCAATTTCCTCAAATGCCAAGGAGGAATATTAGACTTGTCATAGAGAGGCTCAACTTCACCTTGGAGTGGATTTTGCTTGTCTTTTCTGAATTGGCTCAACTTTTCAGCATTTTCTTCATGGAATGGCGAATTTATTAAGCCAACTTCCATCCTTATCTTCTCCTCCTTTGTTCCTACACCATGAAAGTTAGTACCAAGGACATTTATAAATTTAACTTCTTCGGTCCTTTCTTGGTTAACCTTTTCATCATATGGCATATTAGAAACAAGAGCAGTAGGCTCTATACTCCCTTCTTTATTATCCAAATTGAATTCCAATTCCTCACCATTAACCCGTAATATAAGCTTACCTTTTTCTACATCAATTATAGTTCGTGCAGTGGCTAAAAACGGTCGTCCTAGAATAATTGGCATTCTCACATCTTCTTCAATATCTAAGACAACAAAATCCACAGGTATTATAGATTGTCTTACCTTTATGAGTACATTTTCCAAAATACCCATGGGATGTGTGATTGACCGATCCGCCAATTGCAATATAATATTGGTAGCTTTTAGCTCTTGAAGTCCCAATCTCCGGGCAACCGATAACGGCATAAGTGACACACTTGCACCTAAATCACATAAAGCATTAGAAAAATGCAATTGACCAATAGTGCAAGGAATAGAAAAACTTCCCGGATCTTTCAATTTAGGAGGGAGTTTATTCTTAATCAATGCACTACACTCTTCCGTTAATGCTATCATCTCATTATCTACAATTTTCCTCTTCTTTGACATGATGTCTTTCAAGAAACGTGCATAAGAGGGAATCTGTGTTATAGCATCAATGAAAGGAATGTTAATGTGCAATTGTTTAAACATTTTGAAGAACTTTTCAAACTCCCGATCATGTCCATCTTTCTTCAATCTGTGAGGAAAAGGTATCACATTAGAATTTAATTTGGGATGAAGTGCATCAATATCAATGATAACATGATCATTTTGACTTTCTTGCTCCCCTTCAATTGCTTGCTTCTTGTCTTTTTCACCACCTGAATTTTCAAAATCGAATCCCTCAACCGTTTTACCGCTTCTAAGAATGATTGCATTGACATGCTCTCTCGGATTCACTTCGGTTTTACTTGGTAATTCACCAGGGTTTCTATTGTTGATCACATTGGCAATTTGACCAATTTGAACCTCCAAGTTTCTGTACATCCCAGCTAATTGGTCCAACCGCCCCTCAACTCGCTCGAATCTATCCGAAGTCACCTTAGCAAGTTTTTCCACCGCGATCTCCCAACTTGGTTTAGTTTCAGCCTGGGGTTGCCTTGGTTGAAATCCCGGCGGATTGGTTGGCCTTTGTTGATTGCCTTGATCTTTCCATCCAAAGTTTGGATGATTTCTCCACCCCGGATTGTAAGTATTCGAGTAGGGATTATTTGGAGCATTTCGGTTGTAATTATTGACAAATTGTACCTGCTCAGAATCAACACACTCATTAGTATCATGTTCACCTCCACATATAGAACAACATGCTACATGTGCATTAGATGAACTTGGACCAGCTCCACCTTGTTTACTTAGCAATTTCATTACATTATTCATTTGAGCACTCAACATATTGAGAGTGTCCATTTCGATCATACCTGCGTGACGTCTTGTATTACCTCTCTCATTGGCCCATTGGTAGTTATTTGCTGCCATTTCTTCTATCAAATTATGAGCCTCTTGGGGTGATTTACCCATTAAAGCTCCACCTGCGGCTGCATCAATAATAGTTTTAGTGGAGAAAGATAAACCATTATAAAAGGTTTGTATGATTAACCATTCCGGCAGTCCATGATGTGGACATTTCCGAAGCAAATCTCTAAACCTTTCCCATGCTTCATATAATGATTCTCCTTCCATTTGACTAAAACCAGTGATATCCATTCTAAACTTAGCAGTCTTACCTGGTGGAAAATACTTATTTAAGAATGCTCTTGATAGTTCATCCCATCCAGTGAAAGTATTAGGAGCATGAGAGTGTAGCCAAAGTTTGGCCTTATCTCTCAATGAAAATGGGAACAACCTTAGTCTTATAGCATCATCACTAACTCCATTCATTTTAATTGTATCACAAATTTCCAAGAATGTAGCTAAGTGTGTATTAGGATCTTCTACTGCATTACCTCCAAATTGAGATTGTTGAACCATTTGGATAAGTGATGGTTTAATCTCAAAATTGTTAGCATTTACCGTAGGCCTTACTATGCTTGTTTGAGATCCTTGTGTTCCCGGTAGAGTATAATCTCGTAGAACTCGCCTATTTGGGTCATTTTCGGCCATCTCTTCCTCAAATGGTAGATCTATTGAGATTTCCTCTATAGGTTGCCAAATCTCTTGTTCCTCTTGCTGTGGTGGATGCCTCCTTTGTCTACGTAGTGTCCTCTCAATTTCTGGATCGAAAGGTGTGACTTCTCGAGACTCCCGGTGCATACACTACAAACAGAAATAAGGGATATTATGCAACTTCAATGGTAAAAAACTGATTACAATATAAGATTAAATATAATCTAAAAAATAAAGCTGTCTAAATTAATAAAGATGATTAGGCTCTAATATTGCCGCTCCCCGGCAACGGCGCCAAAAACTTGACGGGATTTTTTTATCAATGCAAGTTTAATTCCGAATTTACACCCGTTGGACTGCAAGTATACAGGTCGCAATTGTAGTACGAGATGTGTATCGGGTCGATCCCACGAGGAGCAATTTAAAACAATTATTAGATACTAATTTACTCTATTATTTAGACTTACAATTAATTTGAGCAGAAACTTCAGAATTTAATTCAACTACAAAAATTCTTAAATAGATAAATGCAATATCTCAAGGGGTAGAATTCACTAAATATTAAGATCTAGGGATGTAGATTCCACTTATGACTCAAAAGATCTAAAATGAATTAATTCAACACTTGTTACTGCTCTTGTTTAACCAAGGATTCATTTCCAGAAATACCAAAATCACATTCTCATGATAATAATGGGTTAAAACAGATTAGTTTTTCCTAATCTCTTGGTAAATACTAAATCTGTTCTTATTCACACATGAAATGCAGATTTCATCCACTTGAACGTATTTCTATTCTCATGAATATACTACTCAAGTTCTACTTGTGTCATTCCATTATTTTTACCATTTCTCAATGAATAAAAATAACTATAAACCTGCTATTGGTGATCAAGCAACAACAAGTAATCCAACATACACAAGTAGATAAGTTAATACAAGACATAACAAGAATGAATAACAATCACTTCATATCATTTGGCCATAAGTTTCATCTACTCCCTAGATAAAGAAAATTAGCTACTCATGAATGATAAAACACTCATAACTTCATTAATGTAAATCATCATGAATTACAAATACAAACAGAGTAAAGAAAGTCTTAGCCAAGATATGGTGAAGCCTTCCAAAAATCTCCTTTGTCTTGAACTTAGATGATTACAAGATGAAATCCCAATTGCCCCTTGCAAGTCCTAGGTAGAGAGAATATGTTTTTCTGTAAGAAGCTAAGCTACGAATGGATCTCAGATCTCTCCCCATATCTCTGCATAAAAACTACTCAAAAGCTCCATTTTTCCAAGTCAAATTCTATCCTTTGATTCCCAAATCTCCACTTTGTTAGCATAGTCAAAAACCAATATTTTTGACTTGAAAATAAGCCACTTTTCTTGCCCTTTTTTCTTCTGAAGCATGTGCACCGAATTCCCTTGCATCTTATAGCTGGAAAGTGGTATGAACACAAGAGAATTGGCTGAGTCAAATTGCAGAATTTCGGCTATAAAACGCGCCTACACAAAACGCGGTTACAAGTCACGTTTTGTGTACTCGCGTATTCACTTTGGCCTTACTTCATCTGCGATTTTCTCTATCATAAAGGCCGAACTAGCTTTTGTGCAAAACAAAAAGTTGTAGCCCTTTGAGTTAGCTTTCCAATGCTTCAAGAATCATCCAAATCGGAGCTTTGTAGCCTGAGATATGATCGAAATACTGAAGAGTGTCAAAACTGACTTGTATTGCATTTCCTCACTTGAACGTTTTTCACTTCATTCTTCTTGTTGCCACTTGAATTCATCACCAAATCTCTATTTTTCACCTCAATTGACCTCCTTTGGTGATTGATTCATTATTCCTGCATAAAAATGAAGTTTTTACTATTAAAATCAATAGAAATGCAATATTATCCACTTTTACCAAAAATATATAATTTTACCAAAAACCTCTTTATTTTAATTATAAAACTAAATAATCAACTCAAAATTAACTAATAAAATGCACTTAAAAATACGTAAAATAAACTCTTATCAGTCATTTAATTAATGTTTCTACCAGTTGAGTTAGATCTGGGAAGAACTTCATCTATGTTATAAATTGCTCAAAGCTACTTTTTGTGTTATAAAGTGTTTATAGAAAGAGACACTTGTTGATTAACTATCTTCCGTCATTATAAGTAGGCTAAATTACATAAAACTCCCTATAATTTCATCTATGGTCACATGATCACCTAACATTTTAATATGTCCATTTCACCCCCTAGGATTTCATGTAAAGTAAAAATTTAATGAAAAATAGCCAATATAATGTCGTTAATTGAAATACTAATAGTGCTCTTACTTAAATGTTAAATCAATCAACGGCTTAACTACCTTGTATAAAAGTATAAGGAAATTATGTCGATAAATGCAAAAATTACAGAGGGGTAAAATGGATATTTATACAAATCATAAGCTGGTTACATGAAGATTAAGGTTTTATCACATGCGCTTTTAGAGCGCGTTTGGTATAAACATCGTAACTGATTATGCATTCCGTCCATTTTTCATTTTATATAAAACCATAGGAAGATTACATGGCTATTTTGAAATTTTAGGGAGATCATCCGGCATTATGCAATATCACAGGAGGGTTATAAGTAATTTACCCTTATAAATATACATATACCTACAAGAGAGGATTGGGTTGGGTGTTAAAATGAGAGAGATTATATATAGGAGATTTTGGGTTATAGACCTCCTAGTTACGCAAAAAAAGAAAAAAATACTTATACCTACGTAACTATATGCAAACAGGCTTACATGTACATATGAATATTTTGAAGCATTGAACATTTTTTTATCAAATGAAAAAAAACTATATATCTTAAACAATTTTCTTTTACTTTTTATAAGCAATATGTTAGTTTTTTTCTTTTTTTTTAAATGATTAATACCAGTTAATACCAGTTCTCTACTTATTTCCTTGATGATACAAATATGTAACTTCTCGATTACAAATAAAGTGTCTTACTAATTTGAACTAATTTGCCCTTGCGAATGATACAAATTCATACTAAATATTATATAACCATACTCTCATATAATAATATGATAATAAATGAACTAATTTGCCCCTACTAATTATACAAATGGGGTTTTCATTTTTTGATTCACAAAGTAATATTGCTAGAAAAAGAAATCTTTTTGACGAAAAGCAAATTTCATTAACAAATTATTGAAAATTATCCAATACGATTTAATCTACATCACTGATCTAATAGCAGATTAAACATGCACTAGAAAAATACAGATATGCAATTTAAACATGGAAGAAGAAGAAATAATTTCAATAAAACGTTTCACAACATATACGAATGTAATCGCCCTAAACGGACTGTCTTATATCTTTCTTTCCTTTTTTTTTTTTCCCAAGGGTGTGTGGTCGCGCGCTTAGGAAGATCATGTGCCCTCCGCGCAATGGCTTGGGGCCAGACTGTCCAGTGTTTATTCTATATATGTGTTATTTTCTGTAGTTCTCAATAGATTTGTTATACTAGATACTAATTTTAATTCACCAGCTTCTTATCATCATGTATAGCGTTTCAAGGCAGCGATAATGATCTTTGATCAGTATCACATGCCGCAGTTGGGTCTAGACATGTCAATGGTTTGGATTTAATTTCTCAAATCCAAACCCTACCCAGACCTAGACCCTGTGAGAGAATCGTGGATTTAGGTAGGGTCTAATTTTCTAGAATCCATATCCAAATCCAGATCCATACCAAACCTTACCCAGACTCATTTATATTTAATTAAATAATATATATTAGAAAATTTATAAAATAATATAATATTTTATGGCTATTGGATCAAATACAGTAAGATTTTATAGCATCAGAGTCAGCAATTAATGTTGGTGGTTAGATGATTAATGAGACTCGTGCCAAATTGCTTCTAGATGTTGTTGAAACATTAGTGACTACTGATTATTGGATTGAATTAAAGAAAAAATGAGTAAGTGTTTATAAATCTTCTTATGCTATTATTTATTTGCCATCGGTCCTTAATCAAAAGATTTTTATCTCATTCACTATTTTAGTATTGGATTGCGAGACATCTGCCAACATTGAGGTTTAAATAAGCAAAAGAGGTACAAAATCACAATTTTTTAATTAAACTAAATATTTATATATGTTATGGTTGTTTTCTTTTTTAAAAACTAATCCTAGTTGTTATTGTAATTGGTACAGACTTTTTCAAGAAAAGGAGAAAAGGTAAAAGCAAATAAATGAAATATTGATGTTGATGCAGTTGAATCTTTAAAAATATATAAAAGTAGTCAATAATACTTCTTTCTTTGAGTTCAAAATATTGCATTCAATTTGTTGAATGTTAATTTTATTATTTGAAAACAAAAATTGAATGATATTTCTATTATTTATGAACTCTATATATTTTTACTTTAGTATTTTCAAAAAATACGCATGGATGCCCATTGGATACCCAGATCCATAAGGGTTTGGGTATGGATTTACTTTTTTAGACCCAAAAGGGTCTGGATCTGGGTCTGGATCTAGCTAAATTAAATGGGTCTGGATCTGGATCAAAAGGATCCAACCCAGACCTACCCATTGACATGCCTAGACTTGGGTCATACATCAAAGAGACCATTTTTCACAAGTACGAAGCCACGTATCAAGGAATTTTTTTTATTTTTTATTTTTGATAAAACATCAAACTTTCATTGAATCTGAACTAATGGTAAAAATTAATCACTCAAACATAGGTATAATAAATCTGAATAATAGATATTACAGATCTAGAGAATTAATAAAAATTACTCCATACACTGTAAAGCTCCAAAGTACTAAGAGGAAAAAAAATCAAATGTAACACTTATAACCCTAACAAGATCTATGTAAGCTTCAATCCCAAGATCTGCTAATCAACTATTTCAAGTTTCAATATTAGTGGTGAGAGTGAGGTTTGTCAAGATAGATTTAAGAAATTTCAAATTTGAAAACTAAATCTGAAAACCTAAGATCTAACAGCGAAATAGAAAGACCTATGAAAAAATCCTACTAAGAATATCTAGGAAAGAAAAAAAATTCTCACTAAGAAATTTTAGGAGAGACTTTATTATAAATCCGGAATTCAAAAAAAAAGCCATGGGAAAAGGACTTGATTAGTGCAAAAATCTGTAGCTTATACAAAAATTTAATCCTGCCACCGAATTGCATAATAATTTATTTATCGTGGATCATTCATTAATTGTAAACGACAATAACTTAACTTTCAAGTGTAATTGCTTGCTGCATAAGAATTTAATCTTTGTCGTCTGGTATGTGCTCCAATTTGTTTATTATGCATCATTAATTGATTGTCCGACAGCAATCCCAAACCTTAACCATGTTTATCCCGTCTAAAACATCTCAATCCCTTGCTGCTTGTTCGTGGGGCATAGGGATAGATCATATACTCTTGCCTCTTGCTGTTGTTAGACCTTACACAACTTGAATTATTGATTTGCTAGTTTGTGGAGTTAAATGAGCTTAGCAATTTGTGGATGCCAAAATGCAAAAGGCGTCCAATAGTACATAATCCCATTTTTTAACCAATTTAGGCAAAAAATGAAAAGTAATCAGTTGTCGTTACGAAGGCCCTGTTTGAAGTTTGATAACATAATTCAGAACTTAAATTTTAATGGGTTTAAATCTTAAAACGTTTAAACGTGTTTGATAACAAAAAAAAAAAAGAACATTTGAATTAATTAAATAGTACTGAATTTCTTAGGCAAAACTTGTTCTAAAAATAAGTGATAATCTATTCACTTATTACTTAATATGATATACACTCAAATATATCATATTCAGTACTTAACAATTCAATGACTTAACAGATTCAAATTTCAAATTTTAGATTTCAATTTTCAAACTTAAATTTTATCAAACACAACCTAAATTCCACCAAACCATTTTTACTGTTTCTGGTATCTAGGTTTTACTACCTTTATTGGTGTAAGCGATGTCTCACACTTACAAATTTTATGGCCATTAAATCTGTGACTATGCTGACTGAAAACGAAGTCGAAGAACAATTTGTAGCAAGTATTGGGGTCAATTTTTAAATGATATCAGAATTGAATTAATGATAGATATGTCATTCTCAAAAAAAAAGGGAAAAAAAACGACAGATATGTCAGTAAAACAATAACACCAATATTTAATAATTCTGTCATTCTCAACTATAGCTTTCATAGATGCCTTATTTCGACCACAAAATACCAATTAAGCTATAAGATTCGTAAGACAAAAAAAAAAAAAGAGTAAATTAGTGACAACTTGGTCTGCACTTTATACCAAACACGTTGCTCCACAGTAGATCTAGCAAATTAATTAGAACATTTTGAATCAAATCTCTTTCCACTAGGCGGCTTTTTCTTTTTCTTTTGTTTTTTCCTCTCCTTTATATAGTCAAACTTACTTTTGCTTCTAATTATTGGGAACCATAGATGTTCGAAACATCTACAGCGAAGAGAATGTCAGAAATGTCGAGGGCAAAATTATTGCACTTCTGGACTAAAGATCTGGGTATAGACACGAAAAAAGACAAACAAAATCCCCTTAAGTTTCACTGAATACATATCTTAATTGCTTTCTTAAACAAGAAAAAGAAAGTATATCAATATCCCTGAACAATTAATTTTTAACACCGAAATCCCAGGTCGTGAACGAGCATAATCTCAGCCTAAACCAACTTGAAATTGAATAAAAATCTTCTCCTTCTCTTTAGAAATTTCTGTTTAGACGAAACTTTTTAAAGTATGTTATTTTTAGAAAATATTTTTAACCATATTTTTATCTCACAACAAATATTTATATTAATTTTGCAGACCCACTTTTTTTTTTAACTGTAAGTCAGAGAGATCGAACCCAAAATCTCTCACTTACACTCTCTCCCTCCGTACCACCTAACCCGACCCTCCCCGCACAAACACGCTTAAAAGCACTTGTGTTTATTTTCTCAATTTTGTGATCACCCATGTTTGTTTTAGTTTGTTGCTTTATATTAGTCCTAGTGTAGTTAGGTCTTTTGTAGTTCTTAGCTGATTAACTTTTGTACTTTGTGGGGTTCTAGCCCTGGTTGGCTATTAATGAAATGATGGAAAAAAAAATGTCGTAAAATTCACCACAAAATTAGCTTCAAACACAACCATCAAAACAGATAAGCACCGAAGGAAAGAGACAAACTAATTTCAAATCAATGCGGTGGCTAACATCCCCAAGTTTACCACAACCATTAGATGTGTGTGTGTGAGAGAGAGAGAGAGAGAAAAAGAGGAGCTCAAGACATATATATAAATATAGACACACACACATATATATATATATATATTTGGCATATATATATATTTGAGGTGCGATCGGTAAATTCCCACCTCAAAACATGAATAAGACAGTGATACCTTACTCTTATATTTGGTTACTTGTAATCCCAAATATTATCTCAAAGAAGCAGAAGCAAAGGAAAATTTTGTCATCCTCTTCCACCACTTCTTTACAATAACCCCTTAACCCCAATGGAGGACTTCTTCTCTGATGCTACAGTATTATTCAAAATGTCAGGACCAGTTTTGCAAATTGGAGGCGGATGAGCAGAAGTAAAGCTAATTGGCAGATGAATATCGCTTGGAAGTAATATATATATATATATATATATATATATATGTACACACATATATAGGTAAGATTTTCTCTGTTTTCTAGTAGGTTTGTATTTTTCATTTGGTTTATGTAGACTTTGGCTTTGGTGGATTGTCTTGTTTTAAAAGTTGATAATTTTATAATCATCAGCTCTTGTGCTAGTGGCTAGGGGAAGGAAACTTTGGTCTCTTTCCCGTTGCCAAGTTAGGGGCGTCAAGGATCGGGCCTCTGGCCTGTCAGTTTGGGAATCGGGGAAGGTAGGGAAGTACAAAAAGAAAAAATCAATAGAAAAAAACAGTTTCTAATTTTATATGTAATGGTTTCTTACGTCTAATAATATATTCACCTTTAAAGTAACAGAATCTCCTCTTTTACTGCTACCATAATCTTGCTTTCCCAAGTTTTATAGTGGCAACTACCAGTTTCTGGTTGATATTTCAGCACCATTGTTGTTAAAGTAATTATCATGATCAGTATTACCAATTTTATTAGAATTCATTTGGAAAGGTAGAAGTAAAACCTCTCAAGTTTTCGTTGCATTAGTAGCTGGCAATGGTCCCTTTCGACCTCTGCCCAATGTTTTTAAACTCGGACCGGTCAGTGAACCGGAGAGGTGGCCGGTTCGCGGTTCGACCGGTCCGACCGGTCCAACCGGCCGGTTCAAAGGTTCACTGTTTTTTTTTTTTTTTTTTTTTTTTTTTTTTTTTTAGTGTTAAGTACTAAGCAGGTTTCATTTTACACTTGAACTTTACCAACATAACTTAATTTAAGTTATGATAATAATAAATTTTCTAAAAGTTATACACAAAACATGGAATGATAAATATAATTAAAATATCATAATTCACCACAAGTTTTCATAAATTCATTATAAACATAAATAGATACAATCCAAATGTGCACCAATTATCACAAATAAAAACACAAAAAATAAATAAATTAAATATTGAAATTCTTTTACAACCCTTAAAAAAATCCATAAAAGAGTTCAAGTTAAGACAAACTATTTGAATAGCAAACTTTTATCAGTGATATGATAAGCAACCACACCACCTTCACAATTTCATCAACTTAAGCTGAAAAAGTTAAAATTTTATTATAAAAATATAAATCTAATTGCTCAAACTAAAAAAAACTAAAAATTTTTTGAAAAACAAATATACAGTTAAACACATAAAAAATTAATTGCTACTAAACATTACTAATTAACATGTTATATTAAATTCAATGATCCTATACCATTAATTATTTTAAATTCAATTATCAATAGCTTCGATTATGTGCCAACTACCATATTTTTACCAACCCAATGTTATTATTTGTAATTCCTACCCAATTCCTACACGGATGTGCCACTACTTTTGCAAAAATTTCATCCTTAATTAATCGAATAAAAATAAAACAAAAATGAGGGAAACATATGAAAATTGAGGGGAAAAAGAAGAAAATGCAAAAAATCAACTAAAGATAATAATATTGAAAAAAACCTTGAAAAGAAAAAAATTAAACTTACTAAAATGTTGGAAAACAAGAAAAGTTGAAATTTTCAACTTGTTTACAATCTGCTAAAGATAATAATCTGATAATAATGGTGAAGACTTGAGAAAAATCTTGTTGTGGATATTTGGGTTAAAAATGGTTAAGAAGAAAAAATTGAAAAAAAAAATAAGAGAAGAACTTGATGTTTTAATATATTTTTTAGTCAAGTAGAATTCTCAACAAACTTAAGTACAGTCTAGTGGTAAAATTGTCATATTTAAACTTGGAGACCCAGGTTCGAATCTTAGCTACACCATTCTTAATATTTTGTTGAAGAATTTAAAAAACCGCCGGTTCACGGTTCTTAACGGTTCGCACGGTTCGTCCGGGTTTCAACGGTTCTCCATGAACTTCCGGCTTTAACATTAGACCGGACCGGTGACATGGCCGGTTCGCGGTCCAACCGGTCGAACCGGCCGGTCCGGTCTGGTTCTGAAAACATTGCCTCTGCCAACCGCAGACTTTCCCATATTGGATTTGATTCATGTTTCATTTGGTGAAACAAACATACATTCCGGTTTTTCAAAAACTTACTACCGAAACTCATGGAGGCTACAAGCATTAATGTAACTAGTGCTTAAGGCACACTCAATACGTGTGCAACAATAAATAAATATTTAAAAAAATTTAAAGATATTTGTTCAAATTATTTTTGATGAGATTTGGTTTTATAGTTTGTATAATACATACAGAAAATTGACATTTACATAAATAAAATATACAAATAGACTATTAATTGAGAGTGGATAGTTATAAAAAGAGAGGCAAAAACAGATATAATACTGGATATGAGAGACAAAAGTAGATATGATAGTGGGTAGGAGAGACAAAAGTGGACATGATAATGGATAATTATACTTAAAGAATAATTTAAGAAGATCACAACTTTTTATTTACACTAAAAGGCTCCCTACCCCTTTATATATATAGTATAGATAGAGATAAGGGTAAATTTGAAAATACAGATAAGGATAAATTTGAAAACATACAAAGTTAACACCGAGTTGGTGTTAACTATCTATACGGGTTTTATTATTGTAAAGATATTGATGCTTAGGATGTGAATTTAGTATTAATATTTTAAGCATATGGAAACATGTACACATTCAACATAGGTTGTAATTTGTAAACTCTACCTACCTCTTTTTTTTTTTTTGGGGCAATTTACACCATGCATTCTATCTACCTTGAGTTTAAAAAAAAAACACAGATAGAAAGGAATTCATGAACCAAATGCTTATCTACCTTGATTTAAAAACTGCCCAAACAGACATAAATTTTATCCCCCAAAATGAGAGTATTTTAGCAAGTAGAAATATTGATGATTTGCAATTTAATTGTATTCGTTGCACAAATTAGAAAATAATCCCTCTATCACGGTCAAGTACTCATGCATCCCCTTTTTCAATATTTCAAAATAAAAATCACTATTTTAATGTTAATGCATAGGACTATGAATCGTAAGAACTAAACATTTTACACAGATGGGCAAAGTTGGCTATGAACCTCAAATGTAAGCTCAAAATTAAAATGGGCTGAGATTGCACACTACAAGGCTAAGTTCGACCGACATTCCTTTATATTTTGTTAAAAATTTGTAAATATATTCTGATTATTACATCAGTAATTATACCATATCTTACTTACTTTTTAAAATTAGTCTTATTTAAGAAGTTTGTGATACCAATTCAGATTATCGTTATTATGTTTAATCTAAAACTTTGGTTCTTTAATTGCAATCTTATATTTTTTGTAAAATATTACTTTTTAAAGAATAAAATAGATATATAATCTCGAAATTGGGTCAAATCCATTTTAAACCTAAAACCCTATGGACTAAAAAATTTGGATCATAATATTTTAAGCTCAAGTGGATTAGGTCCCAGGGTCCATAGACTCACTTGTACACCACGCAGTCGATCTATTCAAGAATCATACATATACACTTCATATGAATTAGCTGTTTTTGGAAAAATTGACAGGTGCCGAACCTGTGCAATAATAAATACCTACTCGAGAAAAATACAGATTTTTGTATATAGCGGTGAGTAGGGTCGAATCCACAGGGAGCAGGTAGGAAATTATTTCTTTCCAAATCAGTAGAACAGAATTGGGGGATTTTCAATGGGAGGCACACAAATAAAATAAAATAAAACAAACAAAATTCAAAACTAACTCACAAAGTACAATTCACTGAAAATAGCAATTAACAAAAGTTCTACCCAAAGGATCAACTGCTCAGGCACGGTCCAATTAAATGCTCATCGATGCAAAGATATTTCACCCATTTATCACTAGGTTGGTTATAGCCATCAATAAGCTCTGACAACCAGCTCTTCCTTACTTTTTCGACAGTCAAGGTACGACCATTGACTGCTTCTCTAACCAGATAACAACCCTAGGTACGACCGTAGGAATTTAATTACCCAATTGCATTAAAGCCAGAAGAACCCAACCCTAACCAATAAACACGCTAAGAGGGTTTATTTAAATTAGATCTTGCGTTTCCCCAACATAAAACCAATTATGGTGGTTGCCACGAGGTGCTAACTAAATGAACAATTACGGATTCTATTTAATTAACATGGCAATAGGCTATTAAATTAAATCAAATACCCGGCCGTTGATATTCAATTAATAAAATACCCATGAACAATTAATTCAGAAAACGCACGAATAGCAATAACTTGGAAGAAATAATGAAGATTCGATTAGATCTCACAGATATTATGGACCGCGCCCTCGCGTCGACCTTTGGGCAGAGGAGAGAATTAGCCGCTCCTCATCGTGTCAATCCCGCGTGATTTAATTGAATTCATTCAATTATTTGACGAAGAATTGGGGGAAGGAATTAATTGCAATAACAATAGAGAAGGCCCTGCCTTCGTCTTTGCTTCAGAATCGCAATTACAAAGCAAAAAGCTACGAAGGAACTGTCCAGCGGAAAAGTTGAAAGTCAAAAGAGAAAGGGACCTCTAGCGCCTCGGGCAAGAAAAAACCTAAAGCTACTGTTTTTATTCGATGTAAATCTCCCTATCTAATTTGCTGCCCAAGAAGAAACAAAAGCGAAGGGAGCCGTCTGACAAAAAGTAGCCAAAAGAAAACTAAAGCTAGGGTCTTGATCCCCTCATTCTGAATCTCCTTTTTTCTTTTTATATGTAGCGCCGCCCAGGAGAAGTCAAGAAGAAAACAAACGTCTGGCCCAATTGATTGCAACAAAAGCTAGCTTTTGGAGTTTTAATCCCATGCTCCTCACGGTTCACGTGGACCGCAGTCCGGCCTTCGGTTTCGTCCACCTTCCAAGGCGTGGCCACGCTCTGAAATGCAAAGTCTTCTGGAATTTTGCCTCGCGAGATCATTTTCTATGCCGACCACCTACAATGCACACAAATGTCGAATATGAGTGAAACTCCAGTTCTTAGCACCGTGAGTAGTCAAAATTAGGACAAAATAACAGTCCAAAATACGCCAAATAACCGTTCTATCAAATCCCCCCACACCTAGACAATGCTTGCCCTCAAGCATTTCGGAGCTCATAAGTACAACCAAGAGAGCAGAGGCCATGTAGTAGTCTATACTAACACAAGCATCTAGGGTCCCTGACAATATCACCGAAGGTAAAACACACCGGACATGTTGTAATTCAAAGAATATATATGAATACTAGAAACGCTCAATTCAACATCACGGAATGCCATTACCATAAGCTTGCACGTTTATCACATCTCCACCACTTAAAAGTGAACTAAACACATAAATCAAAGGGACTTTATTAGGGTTGTAATGGGGCTCAGGTGAAAGGCGGGTTAAGAAGGTATAGGTAGGGGGTAAAGTGTCAAGAGAACGTCCGAAACTCACCAATAACCACAGTGCTTTACCGGAAGAGTTTCACTAACAAGGCAGTTTCCATTTGCTGTACACACTGTACAAGTGTTCCCAATTTTTTTTTTTTTTTTTTTTTTTTTTTTTGCATACTGCTCGCAAGGCGTGGGCACGCCTTGTAGCCCATAGTCCTCTGGTCACGAGGTCTCTTCAGAATTTTTTTTTTTTTTTCAGGAGAAAGTCCTGTAAGGCGTGGGCATGCCCTGTAAGCCAAAGTTCTCTGGTCAGTGGCCTTTTTCCAATTTCTCCCCCTTTTACAAGGATAACATCATACCACTCCTAATCTAACAGCACTTGCAACCCCCGAATTTGTTTGATTTGCACAAATGATGGATTTCAGACATCCCTCGACAACACAGGGATAAACAAGAAAGTTTAAAGAGGTCTTGGGTTAACAAACACGGATATCAACCAGAAACGAAGGACAAAAGCTCAAATTGGTTCACTATTGGGATATAAAATGAGGGCTAGATTTTTTTTTTTTTTTTTTTTAGAAAGCTGAAGAGGGTTAAATCCTAAATGCCCTTATCATTTCAAATGCATCCAGTTCATCAAAATGCGGTCTTGACATGTACAAAATAGCAAGTTCTAGAATGTTCATACCATGTGCGATACCCACTCAATCAAACAAAATAGAGCAAACAAGAATAATACGCTCAAGTAAGGCTCAAAAGCTCCCCAAAAGTTACAAAAATGGGTGAATTCCAGCATACTCAACATTCAATGACATTGCCAAGGGAAACAAAATGCACAGCCAGCATATACGACCACATACCCACTCACATTGATTATGTCATTTATCATAGCAACATGCCCCAACACTAACAAGCATAGACATAACCAAAAAGCCGACTAACTACAATGTTTTTCATTTGTTTTTTCATTCATCCCATGTTATATATATATATATATATATTTTTTTTTGAGTAATCAAAGCAAAAAGAACTAATGAAAAACAGAACTAATGGAAGCCACTCCCCCCACACCTAAGACCTACATTGTCCTCAATGTAGAAGAGACAAAATAAAGTAATAGGAGGAAAGAAGAGAAACTTCCCTGGCTACTGAAAAGGTGCGGCTGGAGCCTAAGGAGGCGGTGGATGCGGTGGAGTCGCGCGCTGGGTTCTGCTGCTGGGTGCTGCGCGCGCACGCCAAGGCTCGCACGCGGTGGGCAGCTGGTAGGCCTGCTGGGCGTCGCGTGCGCTGCTGGTGCCGCGAGGTTGCGCGAGTAGCAGAAGGGGTCGCGCGAGGTTGATTTGAGCGGCGGCGGCAGACAGCGATGGTAGGCGGCGGCAAGCTTGACCAAAACAAAGGAGAAAAGTCTGGAAACGTAGGCAATAGAAATTTGGAGAAGATTGTCCATGACTAGTCAAAGAAGAAGGGAAAGTGGAAGGAGTAGGGTCTTGGTCAAACTTTTTTTTTTTTTTTTTACTTTTTCGCTATCGGAGGGGTTGGAAGGCGTGGGCACGCCTTGGAGAGCATACTCTTCTGCCCACCACATCCAAATGATGTCCAAACGAACTCTTTTTTTTTTTTTTTTTTTGCAAGGCGTGGGCACGCCTTGGAACCCCTACTCTTCTGTCCAACACCACAAAAACCATCAAAACATTAAAATAAAACTGAAAAATCATAAAGTAAGGAAAAATGATCACAACTAATATTGTAATTCTTGGGTTGCCTCCCAAGCAGCGCCTTTCTTTAATGTCTTTGGCTAGACATAGCACCACTCTTTAGTCTGGATGTAATTGAATTTTCCTTGCAATTGGTGGCCTTCCTCCAGGATCCACATGGCCATTGAGTGCAACTTTTTTCCTAAATTTTCTCTCCATTTTTACCTCATGAATTGCTTTCATCCTATAGGACTTGTTCGCAGCAACCTTGAATTTACCCCTATAAGCAAACTTAGAAAATTCTTGCACAGAGGGATTAGTGGTATACATAGCAAACACAGAATGAGAGTTAACAGGATGTTTCATTGTATCAAAAATATTAAAGTGGACTATTTCTCCATCAAATTCCATCGTGAGAGTACCCTTACTAACATCAATTTTAGTCTGGGCAGTACTCAAAAATGGTCTTCCTAATATAATGGGTGATGGATTTGGGGCACTTCTATCATCCATGTAAAGCACATAAAAATCAGCAGGAAAAATTAATCCATCTACTTGCACTAAAACATCCTCAACTATCCCATCCGGATAAGCACATGTACGATCAGCCAATTGAATTATTATCCCCGTTTCTTTTAAAGGTCCTAAATTTAGGGAATCATAGATTGATTTAGGCATCACATTAATAGAAGCTCCTAAATCTATCATGGCATTTTTTATACTAGAATGACCAATCTTACAGGGGATAGCAAACATACCTGGATCTCCACATTTGGGTGGGAGTTTCCTCTGAAGTACAGCTGATACATTCTCTCCCACCATCACTCTTTCATCACCCCTTAGCTTTCTTTTATTAACGCACAAATCTTTCAAGAACTTTGCGTACTTGGGTACCTGCTTGATCGCGTCCAATAGGGGGATGTTTACTTGAACTTTGCGGAACACATCCAGGATTTCTTTTTCCTTTTCTGCCCTCTTTGTCTTTTCCAACCTGCAAGGAAAAGGGGGTAAATTAGCTTTAACGGGTATTGATGGTGTGAGAATTACCTCAGGACCTCCACGAATGTGTCCTCCTTCCTCTATCTCCTGCTCGATCTCGTCTTCACTTTACTCTTTGAGTTTGTGACCTTCGGCCCCTCCACTTCCTTGCCACTCCTTAATGTCATGGCACTTACATTTCTGGGGTTTATCTCAGGTTGCGATGGCAATTTTCCATAGACGTGGGACTCCAGACGATTAATGGCAGTTGCCATTTGACTCATACGAGTCTCCATGTCCTTCATGCCTGCTTTGGTGTCATGTTGGAACTGAGTAGTACTTGCAACTAAGGACCTAGTCTCCTGCTGGAGCTGAGTGGTGGTCGCGACGAGTTGAGTGGTAGTCGTGGCCAAACTCTTGACAATTTCTTCCAAAGAACTCCCTGAGCTTGAGGACGAGGGTTGAGACTTATGTTGCCAAGGTTGCTGAAAACCTGGAGGCCGATTGGAGAATGCATTTTGTGGCCTACTACCATAGCTGAAATTGGGATGATCTCTCCAACCAGGGTTGTACGTGTTAGAGTATGGGTCGTACGGTCTTTGAGGCGCGGGCACGCCTCCAGCCATGTTCACTTGTTCAGCTCCATCCTCTTGCAACATAGGGCATGAGTCAGTGGGGTGGTCCATGCTAGTACAGATTCCACACACCTTTGCTCGCGGCGTGTCTCTCATGGCTAATTGCCTAACAACAGACGTCAATTCTGACAGTTGCTGCTGTATGGATGAAGTCTCTACCTCATTGACTCTACGAGGAGGGTTGCTCTCACGTAAACCAAATTGCTGGGAGTTCTCTGCCATGGCTTCGATGAGCTCCCACGCTTCCCTCGGTGTCTTGTTTGCAAGTGCTCCCCCACTCGCAGCATCAATGATACTCCTATCTGTTGATTGGAGCCCTTCATAGAAGTATTGGATTAACAGTTGTTCACTAATTTGATGCTGCGGGCATCTAGTGCACAACTTGTTAAACCTATCCCAGTATTCATACAAGGACTCACCGGGATATTGTTTAATGCCGCAGATCTCCTTCCTCAAACTCGCAGCCCGGGATGCAGGGAAGAATTTTTCCAAGAATTTCTTTTTCAGCTGCGCCCATGTGGTAATACTACCTGCTGGTAGGTAGTACAGCCAATCTTTAGCTGCATCTTTGAGAGAGAACGGGAAGGCTCTCAGTCTAATTTGCTCTTCAGTGACCCCAGGAGGTTTCATACTAGAGCAGACCACCTCGAACTCCTTTACGTGCTTGTGGGGTTCTTCGCCAGAGAGACCATGGAAAGAGGGTAAGAGTTGAATCAACCCCGACTTCAATTCGAAAGCGGTATTCTCAGCCAAAGCGGGGAATGTGATGCATAAGGGCTGGTGAGTCAGCTCCGGGGCAGCCAGCTCCCTCAATGTTTGGTTGTTGGCCATGCTTATTTCGTCTTCCGCTGACTCGTTTGCAGCAAATAAGTGCCCTTCTTTTTGCCTCTTGGTCTCTTGCCTCCGCCTACGCGCTGCCTTCTCAACCTCAGGATCGTATACTAATTCACCTGTGCGAGAAGAACGGGGCATAAACCAGCAAAAGTACCAAGAAGAATAGAATAAAATAAAAATAAAACAAAAACTGAATTTGAAAAGAAATAAATAATCCAAACACCAGCTCCCCGGCAACGGCGCCAAAAATTGACAGGTGCCGAACCTGTGCAATAATAAATACCTACTCGAGAAAAATACAGATTTTTGTATATAGCGGTGAGTAGGGTCGAATCCACAGGGAGCAGGTAGGAAATTATTTCTTTCCAAATCAGTAGAACAGAATTGGGGGATTTTCAATGGGAGGCACACAAATAAAATAAAATAAAACAAACAAAATTCAAAACTAACTCACAAAGTACAATTCACTGAAAATAGCAATTAACAAAAGTTCTACCCAAAGGATCAACTGCTCAGGCACGGTCCAATTAAATGCTCATCGATGCAAAGATATTTCACCCATTTATCACTAGGTTGGTTATAGCCATCAATAAGCTCTGACAACCAGCTCTTCCTTACTTTTTCGACAGTCAAGGTACGACCATTGACTGCTTCTCTAACCAGATAACAACCCTAGGTACGACCGTAGGAATTTAATTACCCAATTGCATTAAAGCCAGAAGAACCCAACCCTAACCAATAAACACGCTAAGAGGGTTTATTTAAATTAGATCTTGCGTTTCCCCAACATAAAACCAATTATGGTGGTTGCCACGAGGTGCTAACTAAATGAACAATTACGGATTCTATTTAATTAACATGGCAATAGGCTATTAAATTAAATCAAATACCCGGCCGTTGATATTCAATTAATAAAATACCCATGAACAATTAATTCAGAAAACGCACGAATAGCAATAACTTGGAAGAAATAATGAAGATTCGATTAGATCTCACAGATATTATGGACCGCGCCCTCGCGTCGACCTTTGGGCAGAGGAGAGAATTAGCCGCTCCTCATCGTGTCAATCCCGCGTGATTTAATTGAATTCATTCAATTATTTGACGAAGAATTGGGGGAAGGAATTAATTGCAATAACAATAGAGAAGGCCCTGCCTTCGTCTTTGCTTCAGAATCGCAATTACAAAGCAAAAAGCTACGAAGGAACTGTCCAGCGGAAAAGTTGAAAGTCAAAAGAGAAAGGGACCTCTAGCGCCTCGGGCAAGAAAAAACCTAAAGCTCCTGTTTTTATTCGATGTAAATCTCCCTATCTAATTTGCTGCCCAAGAAGAAACAAAAGCGAAGGGAGCCGTCTGACAAAAAGTAGCCAAAAGAAAACTAAAGCTAGGGTCTTGATCCCCTCATTCTGAATCTCCTTTTTTCTTTTTATATGTAGCGCCGCCCAGGAGAAGTCAAGAAGAAAACAAACGTCTGGCCCAATTGATTGCAACAAAAGCTAGCTTTTGGAGTTTTAATCCCATGCTCCTCACGGTTCACGTGGACCGCAGTCCGGCCTTCGGTTTCGTCCACCTTCCAAGGCGTGGCCACGCTCTGAAATGCAAAGTCTTCTGGAATTTTGCCTCGCGAGATCATTTTCTATGCCGACCACCTACAATGCACACAAATGTCGAATATGAGTGAAACTCCAGTTCTTAGCACCGTGAGTAGTCAAAATTAGGACAAAATAACAGTCCAAAATACGCCAAATAACCGTTCTATCAAGGTGCTTTTAAAATATTTTACTGTAACAATATATATGAAAAACTTTTATTGTAAATTTTTTTGGTGGTGTTTTTGAGATATATTTTTGGATATTTTTAAAGTTTAAAAATTTTTAGGATTTTTTTTTTAAAATTAGCACTACCACCCACCACCACTACCCTTCTCTCCTCCCTCTCCTTCTTCCTCCTCCTCCCCTTCTCTTCCCCTTCTCTTTCTCGCCACACCCCCTCCCCTCCCTGATCTGGTCTCGATCAAATCACGGCCTCTGGTCGCGGCCAAAGGTCTCAATCTAGTCAAATCCAGGTGGGGGTAAGGAAGGGAAGAGGTGGGGTGTGGCGGGGAAGGGGAGGGGAAGAAGGGAAGAGAAAAAAGAGGAAGAGGAAAGAGGAAAGGAGAGGAAAGAAAAGGAAAGAGAGGGAGGAACGAGAGGGAGGGGGAGGAAAGAGGAGAAAGGAAAGGATGGTGGTGGTGATGGGTGGCGGTGGCGGTGGTAGGTGGTAGCGGTGGTGATATATGGAAAAAAGATGATGTAAATTTTATTTTTTTTAATTTTTTGGATATTTGGAATTATTTTTGATATATTTTATGGATATCGTGTTTTTGAAATTATTTTTATTTATATATTATTATAGTATTGTATATGTAAAACTTGTTTTTCAGAAAATAGAGAATCCAAACAGAGCAATAGGTTTTCTTGCATAATTATACATCATTCATCATCAGTTGTCTCACATCATCATGCATCACCATGTCTATTAAAGGTTTTTCTAATAGGTGCTTAGAACACTCATTGTTTTATTTTATTTTTAGAAAATTTTGACAAAGTTTCCCCTTACAAATGGATGAAAACTCCCTGCCAACAAACCCAAATGCAAGAAGAATAGGTGCTTAGAGCACTCATTAACACACTTAACATTCACCTAATCTAATATATATATACACACACATACAAATAATTATTATCTTCTCTTGCATTTATATACTTTTCCTATTTAATTTTATCTACTCTCCCTTATATTTATTTACTTTCTTTAATTAATTTTATATTTTTAAAAATATAACACTTGAAATATATTTTAACGAGTGCCTTATGGGTACCCGTTAGACAGGTCTATTAATAGCTTGAATATACCACATGTTCTATAAATGGGTCTATAGACTAGAAGACTTGCCCAAATATTCTCCATTATGAAATAGTATCATCATAAAATAAATATTCAATATACCTGAGGACTTTAAGTGTTATTATGACATAAAATCTAGAATTCTTCAGGGTAGCAAAATAACTAATCAAAAAAATTCTTAAGAAGTATAGCATTCTTGAAGTAAGTGTAGAGCAGTTGCACTTTTAACGAATATATTGCTTTTAACTTACTGTCCTATTAGTGTGAATACCCGTGCTACGCACGGTGCTGACATTATTGAAAAAATGAAAATAAATGGGTGAATTAAAAAAGGTTAAAAAATTGTACCAACACAATTAAAATATAATATCTGTCTAACAATAGTTTGAAATATGGTAGAATGTGTATATTATTCAAAAATTACCTTTTTTTGGAAGATAGATCCTGAAAAATAATAGAAATTTATATTAGAAAATGAATGATATATGAATAAAAATGAATGTAATTAAATGTTGTTAAAATGAAATACTTACAAATATTATGCATTCGATTTGATAATCTTGCATGAAGGTGCGAACACTCTTCACACCAATCAACTTTTAGTACAAAAGCCAAAATTAGTGATTTAATTAATTTTGTTGAATTTTGTGGAATGCGTACTACAAATGAAAATGCACGATCTTTGCATGAATTGATTCGTTGGTTGAACAACCTATCACCATTGTCCTGAGAATTAAGTACATGTGAAATTCAAAATTAGTGTATTTTTTTCCATAGTTTATAAATAACATTATAAAAAATAAACATATATCAAGAAATTCTACCTTCCTTTGTAATTCTCTGAGATAAGAAGCATCACAACCAAATACGAATCGTGCATGTCTGTCCTGTAGATTAAGATGCATGTTACTACTGGAATCTTTGATTGTATGTTAACATTGTACATGTTTGACAAATAAAATGTTATATACAATACAAAAAAATTTGTTGAAATTAAAGGTACATGAAATTAATTATCTAACAACGGTGTCGACCACGTCATTACAATGCATACACACTGTTTTCGAAAAATGACCTTCACATAGTTGTCCACAATTTTTGCATAGCTCATAGAACATATTTTCTATATTAATGCTCTGAATATAAGCAAGTATTCGAAAATATTTAACCTAGTAAGAATGAAAGAAGGTACAGGTTATGATTATAAATTTAAAAAATTTGTGCAGTAATTAAATTGAATAGAGTAAGTTTACCGTATGCATGATTGTATATTCGGATATCCATACTCTCTTTGAATTTGCTATCAACAATGCTTGTGATGTTGTAAAATTACTTGACCTTAACCACATAACTAACTTTCGAGCACATGTATCATTTTCAAACCTACAATTTTTTGAAATACATGTTGATAAGAGTATGAAATAACATTAAAATTTTGATGCAGTGTTACTGATGGAACTCACCAACTGCGCAGGTATCGAGCAAAATCTAAATTGTGATTGATATACAATTTACTAGCTCCAATTGTACAAAGTGATGGTCCTACATAGTATGGTTATATTTGCTAAAAAACTATTCAAATTATATAGAGTATAAGTAAAAGCATTTGATTTACCACTGAAATTTCGTACGCAAATACCACATGTTAGTAAAATATTATTTTTTGTAGCACATTGATATTATAGGATTTGTAGTATATTCAATAACTTGATACTCAAATCACCGATGAGGCAAAATTTGTCTAAATAAGCTTTACAGTGTCCTAGCTCCTTGCAAAAAAAAAAAAAAGCGCTAAATAGTCCTAATTTGTATCGCAAGTTACGGCAACGTGCCAGTGGCATTTAGGCCTAATTTTTTTTTGGTCAAAATCTAGTCCTAATTGGTTCTGCTGTTTCTTGATCATGTTGTATGCTTTCGAATTAAAATTGTATTAAAATAACATGTGAATGAGCATTTGTCTTTAATTAAGGAGTAAAAAGGATTTAAAGTATAAATAACAAACTATAAACGGTTTATGAAGTAGATTATGGGAAAGTTTTAAATTTTAAATTTGACAGGTGATAGGGTTGGTTATAACCCACTACTTTTTATGTATTAAAATAAATACAAAAATCTATAACTCACTACTTGTTCCGTTCTTGGGAATTTTTTAGGGTTAAATATAGTAAGCCCCTTAACTTTACATTTAGCTGCACTTTAACCCTTCAACTTTACATTTAGTTGCAGATTTGTGATTTTTTTGAAACGTGATTGTAATTTGCAAAGCTCATTTGTAGGGGTGGTTATAGAGTTAGTGTGGTGACAAATATTTCTTAATTATAAAAATGTAACATTGTATTAAAATAGCATACGAATGAGCATTTGTCTTTAATTAAGGAGTAAAAAGGATTTAAAGTATAAATAACAAACTATAAACGGTTTATGAAGTAGATAGTGGGGATGTTTTAAATTTTAAATTTGATTGGTGATAGGGTTGGTTATAAGTTATAACCCACTACTTTTTATGTTTTAAAATAAATACAAAAATTTAGAAAAAAGAATGAGAAGTTTGGAAGCCATTGAGAGGGTCTCTGCTAAAAACCCCTTCTGCAATACATATAAATATATAGATAGACTCAATTATATGGTGTTCTGAATTTGTTACAAATTTAGTTTAAGAGTAAAATCAAATTTAGTTTACGAGGTTTCGAAAAGAAGGCTGTTTTCAGGGTAGTGAGCTGGCACTATCAGGAAAAGTTCGATTAAGATTGAGTAGAGGGTGCAGCCTCTCCTTTTTAAATTTTAACTGGAGTAAGGTTATAATTTTCAAATTAAATGTCCTTTTCCGCCGGTGTCAAATTAGTATCGGCCGGAAGCCTATCAGAAGCCTAGAGTTTATTGCCAAAATAACTCTTTTTTCAAAATATATCCTCAAAGTAATTTAATTTTAAAATTTATTACATTTATAATTCTTTTTTTGCCACTTAGGCTGCATAATGCATATGTATCAAGATGGAGATAGAAACACCCTCCATTTCTCTTTCCATCTAATATCTTCTTCAATTTTCTCTCTAAGCCTTCCCGCATTTTTTCTTTCTATATCTTTCTCTTGTCAAACGTAATTATAAGAAACTAATATTTATATTAACAGCATCTAAAAAATATTCTTCTCTAGTTGATAATTTCAAGAGAAATGAAAATTATTTTCTTGTCTTTTCAAGGAGTAGGAAGGATAGCATAAACAAATATGATAGCCTTGAAATTGTTGTAATAGCTTACAATTTTCGTTGCAATTTTTGTATTTTTAAAATTCATTTTTTGAAGAAACATATGCAATAGGTTTGATATATTTAGAAAATGGCAATCAGGATAACTAGATGACAGCAATAATATCATTATGGGAATAAAATTTGAAAGTGAATCACATCGGGAATATTTTTTAGCAAGAATGTTATTTTGGCAAAAAACTCCAGAAGCCTATCAGGAGAGAAACAGCGATCATTCACAACTTTTTGTTTGCCTTAGACTGTTGTTTACAAAGAGATTATATGAAATATTATTTAGAATAATTGTTATAACTTTTTTGTGATGCAATATACATGAAATAAAAAAGATAATTAAAAATATAAAAGTGCAATTAAAAAATATGTTTATGGTACAAATAAAATAATTCTTGAAATCTGAAGTCTGAAATATGAATCTATTATGTTAATGAATTGTTAAGTACTAAATTTGATACATTTAAATATATATATATATATTACATTAAATGATAAGTTAACAGTTCACTTTTTTTTTGGAGTAAATTTTGTCTAGAAAATTTAACGTCACTTAATTAATTCAAATGTTCTATTTTTTATGATCAAACACATCTCGAACATGTTAAAATGTGAATCTATAAAATGCAAGTGTTGAATTTGGTAATCAAACAGCGTCACCCTCCAAACCTTGAACATTTATAATAAACAAAATGAATTTTGGAATATCCACGTTAACATTTTGGGCTGGCTAGATTTGATAAGCTAACTTGGGAATTAAGGTTCCTGATTCCGGGTTGAGGTCAGCATACATGGTACTTGCATGGCTGGCCTCAAGATCTTTAAAGAGACTTCTTGATGTCTTGATCCCGTTATGTTCTCAAAGGTGGTGCTAACTGATTATTGATGGATCTCAAATTCTGCCGTGAGACGGTTTTGACGGACAAGATAGGGGTTGGTAGCAGCAAAAATTGGAACATCAGATTCGGGGATGATTGGACCTGAGAAAAAAGAAGAAACTGAAGAAGTAATGGCCTAGGTGGCCCCCAGATGCTCAAGTAAATTGTCCAATTAGGAATTAGTAGTCAGTATAGGGATGATAAGGCAGAAAATTGCAGTTTTGATACCAAATGTTTTGAGCCGGGGCAGTTTTAGTCCTTAAAATTTGGACAAAAGCAAATAGAGTACTAAATGTTTCTGAAAAAAAAAAGGAAAAAAAATAGAGTACTAAATGTTTCAATTTCTATGCACATTTAGTTCAATTAATTGGTTTTGTCAAATTGTTACTAGAATTCGGTCACATAAGTAGCACGAGCCTATCAGCTGACTTTTGAAAAAAAATTAGAAAAAAAGGAAAAAATGTTTGTACATAATATGTAAGTAAAGGGCACTAATTACTCACATATACAGTAGTCATGTAGCTAAAGAGTAAAGATTAATTACTCTGCTCGTGACTAATTGTGCCCTTTAATTACAATTTATGGCCACCAACACTTTTTTCTTTTTTCTAATTTTTTTCAAAATTAAGCCATCGTACTTGCTATAAATGTGACTGAATTCCAGTAATAATTTGCCAAAACCAGTCAATTGGACTAAATGTGCTTAAAAATTGAAACGTTCAGCACTAGATTTGCTTTCGCCCAAACTTTGAGAACTAAAACTGCCGATATCTCAAACATTTGGTACCAAAACTATAATTTTCTCTTAGAAATAATTAATCAATCATGTAATTAATGACAAAACCTAAGACCCAAATCCCTTTCCATGTTTGATGATGAGGATTTTGCAGTAACTCTGCATTACTCCTTTTCCTTGAGAAATGGAGTATAGTTTGTTTACGAAGATTTCCCTTTAAGTTGCCGTCATTTATCAAGCAAAAAGTATCAAGACTCTTTATGTAGTGTAAATCATTCAGAGGTCCGCGATGGATCCACGAGGGTTAAGTAATGGTGCAGTAGCTAACCTGCCTACACAAAGAACAGAAAATGTTCTTTGAGGGGTAACTGTCATAAACATGATAACTTTGGAATCATGACAACAATTTTTGAAATTAAACATAATTTTCAAGGACTAGGGCATACGTACATCAAGTGGAATGAAGTCGATTTTTGTGAAGGTTATTATCACTTTATCCCTTTAAACTATATCACTACTCTCAGTTTACCCCATAACATTATCTTTTTGTCACTTCACCCCTATAAATAATTCAACTCAACATGTTAAGAAATTTTGGACAAAAATACCCTTTTATTCTATAGTATTACTACATTGTTATTATCATATCTCTTTAAATTATAGTGATACAATCGTTTTAATTTCTAACATTATTTTCTAGACATTTTATCTCATCATTAATCTAATTAGTATGGTCAAAAAATTTTAAATATATTTACCCTTTTATATATAATCAAAAATAAAAAAAAGTTAGAATGATTATTCTTTCTTTTTGTTCACTTTAAGAGATCCAAAAATATAAAAATAAAAGGATTTTCTCAAATTTATGTTTTCACACTTATTAATACAAGTAAAAGAAAAATAAAGAAGAGTCTAACATTATCGTATTATTTTAAGGTTGTCGGGATTAGAATTGGAATTTGGTGGTAAATAGAAAAGTGAAATAATTTTAAACTAATAAAAGTATTTAATTCTTTCTTATTTGTATTTAAAAAAAAAAGAATTAAGTTCTCTCTCTCTCTCTCTCTCTCTCTCCCCCCCTCCCCCTCTTTCTATTTTTTTCAATATTAATAAAATTGTCAAGAAGAAAGAGATTAATGTTTTAACTTTTTTTTTTATACTAAAAAGGCGAAGAACCACTCTAAATTTTTTAGAGTAAATCTTTCCTACACTGATGGTGTATACACTATCATCGTTCGATTCATGAAACGTGTGCAAAAGTTGAATTTCAAATTCAAATTTTGCATAGTTGTCATTCATCCAACGCTGATAGTGTATACACTGTCAGTATAGAAAAGACTAATCCAATTTTTTATTGTTTTTATTAAACAAAGAGGAGGGTACTTTTTTCTAAAGTTTTTTAACTTCCTAAATTGGTTTAATGGTGGGATAAATTGTCTAAAAAAATAACTTTAGATGATAAATTGATAATGAAACTATAGTTTATAGGGGTAAAGTGATAAAATAATTTTAAGAGCTAAACATGTCTTTTCCCTTTAATTAACAAACTCCATTAAATTTGACGGTTAGTCTTGGGGAAGTGACTAAAAAATAACTTTAAGAGGGAAATTGATAGTGACACCAAATGTTAAAGGGACAAAGTGATAATAACCCTTTTAAAAATGAGCAACACAAATACATCATTAGAAGGGTTAATCACATTTTATCCCCTTAAAGAATACCTCATTTCTCAGTTTATCCCCTAACCTTTAATTTTGCTCACTTAACCCCCTTTAGGACAAAATTGCCCTTGCATTATTTTGACTTTTCATTTACCTTGTTTTCCTTTCTTTTATTTCTTTTTCTCTTTCTTCTTTATTTAATTCTTTCTCTTTCCCACAAAAATATTCACCTTAATGATTGAAATTAAAAAAGAGGAATTGCAGAGATCTATCTTCTCCTTAAATGATTAAAAAAATATTCAAACCACTTTCCTAAAATACAATTTTTTTAGCCTTTCAATTCTTTTAATTTTGGGTTTTCCTCTTTCCTTTCTAGTTTCTCATTTTATTCTCAAGAAAATATCATAAGATGAAATTGTTTTCCTTTCTTTTATTTCTTTTTCTCTTTCTTCTGTCTTTCATTCTTTCCAATAGAAATTCCATTTCAACGAAAATTTTTGTTTTGAGTTTGTAATTGCATATTTCTGGGTGAAGGTTTAAAAGTCATCAAAAACTAATTTTGATTTTTTGTATGATGCCACGTGTCACAAATTTCAATTGATGATTATTAATCAGGTCACAATTTCATCTTAAGATATTTTCTTTGGAATAAAATGAGAAACTAGAAAGGAAAGAGGAAAATCCAAAATTAAAAGAATTGAAAGGCTAAAAAAAATGTATTTTAGGAAAGTGATTTGAATATTTTTTTTAATCATTTAAGGAGAAAATAGATCTCTGCAATTCCTCTTTTTTAATTTCAATCATTAAGGTGAAGATTTTTGTGGGAAAGAGAAAATGAAATAAAAGAAAGGAAAACAAGGTAAATGAAAAGTCAAAATAATGCAAGGGCAATTTTGTCCTAAAGGGGGTTAAGTGAGTAAAATTAAAGGTTATGGGGTAAACTGAAAAATGGGGTATTCTTTAAGGGGATAAAATGTGATTAACCCTCATTAGAATTAGCTTAAACTACAACTATCAAGAAAATACGCGATAATCTTATGGTGGATAATAATTGTCCTCTAAAGTAATGCTTTATGACCAAAACATCTCTGTACAAAGATTTAGCTCATTATTGGTGCTTGTGACATGATCACGTTGGACAAGGCTAACGGGTGAAGACATTATAAGACAACCAAATTTTCAAGTTTGATACTTGAACAAGAGCAGCTGTTGAATCTTTGGTCTGTGCATTGCTTCCTAATTATTGGTCTGAAAAAAAAAGTTAAGGTTTTCCCCTTTCTTTTTTTTTTTTTGTCCTTTTGTTTAAACTCTTTTCTCCATGTTTGTACTTTAAAGCAACGCTTAAAAATCCTATCCCGTAGGACCGATTTCCCGAGGGAATAAAAAGAAAAAGAAAAAGAAAGAAATTAATTTAAAAATATTGTAAAATGAATACTAATGAAATAACAAAATGTAGAATGGAATAAAAGAGAGATATAGACAAAAGAGAAGTAGATAAAAGTAGAGAATTATTCTTTTATTAACTCAAATGATCAAAAACTTACAAAAAGATGTTCAATGACCTCTATTTATAGAGGCATTGAATATAAGAAAACTAAAGGGTTAACCTCTAATTATAAGAGAGGTTACAAAATTAATTGTACAGGGAAATTAAATGGTCATCCACACCAGCTCTTTTATCCTTTTATATTTTGGGGGAATTCAATAGACATAGGAAAACTCAATGGACATGGGAGAATTTAATGGACATTCATCTCATTTAGTTATTTCATAACAAAAAAAAAGTAAATAAATACCAATGGAGCATAATAAACATTCAGTAGTCACATGACAAAATACAAGACTTTTTAAGTCATCAATCAGCAGAAAAAGAACAAGACGGTCCATATAGGTACATATTTTCCATTAGGTAGCTGACAAGAATTCAAGAATCCCGTGCAGCACGCTGAAGAGCGGATCGAAGACCTTGAACCAATTCTTTCATGGTCAGGCTGAATTCTTTATCCATCTGTGAATAATCAAATGAAAAATCACTCAATGATGAGCATAATCAGTGAAAGAGATTAAATTTAATAAGATTCTTTGGCAGCTCCAAATAAAATCTAAAATCTCACCCCAGCAATGATTGTAATGTCAAGAGCCAGACTTCCAAATGGTGCCACACTCGCGTTAGAAACAGCAAGATTGAGCTTTTCAATTTCAGAAAGCACTTTAACTAGCAGTCCTCTATGATTTTCACAATGGACTCTTAGAAGAACCTTCTTATCACAAAGTTTAGCCTCAATTTCAGGTAGTGGACGTTGCTCATCCGAAGATCCCTCGTCTTCAACTACGAGTTGGGATTTCTTCACAAGCACCACCGATTGCATTTTCTGCTTTGTGGCTTGCTCCTCTAGTGTCTTGACTCTTTCCTTGAGATGTTTTAAGTATGTGATGGCATCTCCAAGGACTGAGGTTTTATCCATCTGCAAGAAATACAAGATTTTGTCAAGATAAATTGAATAAAGTTTAAATCGAAATCAGGGCATGCACATATTGAAAGATGTGGTTATGCGGATGGTAATGATATTCGCACTGTCTTTTTAGTTGACTTGTATTGCCATAAATGAATTTTGTCTCCTATACATGCTCGTCATTTGGCTTAAAATACTTGAATGTTTGGATTAAATTTATATGTAAACAAGGGTCTACATAAATTGATGCGACAAAGGGTCATTATCTAGAGGGTAACGAATATTTACATCCACTTTTTGGTTTCTGGTACACCCTACAATGATTATTGTTTACTATATATGTACATGCTTGTCATTTGGTTTGATAAAAAATTAGAAAGGATATGAAAGAATCCAAAAAGGTACAGTGCTTTGATACAGTGTTGTGATTATCAGTTGGGTGAAATGGACAAGAAGATCTGTTAAATTATACTCCCTTCATTTAATTATACAAACTTTGTCATACTAATTATTTCCAGGCGGCCGAAAGCACTTGTAATCTTTCTAAACTTCACATGAATCATGTCTAATAATAACCTTTTCAAACTCCAACATTTTTACGAAAAAATTCTGTCAAATTTTACTGGAGTCAAATTCAACAATTGCTGTGGGATTGATATGAAGATCTGAGATATTATATTATATGTGTGCCTATAATTGGCTAGCCACCAAAGGGATCGAGGCCAAATAATTCAAAATCTGGAAACCATTCGTTCAATTGTGAACTACTATATATGGATGTGTATTACTAGTAAACTGAAGGTAAATTAAATATAATCCCCATGTGATTTTATGTAATGTCAGATGATCTTTCTAAATTTTCAAAATAGTCACATAACCCCTTTGTGATTTTATATAAGGGTAAAAAACAAAAAAGCCCCCTGTGATAAGTCTAATACACAGAAAAGCCCCCTATGGTTTCAAAATATACAACACGATACCTCATGCTTTGAACTAAATTGTAAAGGTGACGGAATCCGTTAAATTTAACGGAAATGACTTATTGGAACCTAAAAAAAAAAATTTATACTTAATTTTTATCAAATATAACTATTCTACCCCTTAACCCTCAATTCTCTCTATTTAGAGAATAAAACAAATGATTTTTTTGAGCTGTCTTTTGCTTAATTATATCAGGGTATTTTGGTCATTTTGTCCATTTCCGTTAACTTTAACGGATTCCGTCACCTTTACAATTTAGTTCAAAGCATGAGGGGTCGTGTTGTATATTTTGAAACCATGGGGGGCTTTTCTGTGTATTAGGTTTACCACAGGGGGCTTTTTTATTTTTTACCCTTTATATAAAGTAAAAAATGGATGAAATGCATAATTACTTATAACGATTAGACAACACGTGCTCAAAAATTGCATATGCTGAAATCATAATATCCACTTAATCCTCTACAGTTTGCATAAATATTCACTTTATTCTCCTGTACCTTTATACGAGGTGGTTAAGTCCCTATTTGATTTAGTGTTTAAGTAAGAGCACCACTGGTATTTCAACAAATGACATTATATAGACTAGTTGTCGTTAAATTTTCATTTTACATGAAACCATAGCGTTGGATATTTTAAAACAATAGGGGTGTTATGTAATAATAAATGAAACTATAGGCGGCTATTAGTAATTTACCCAAAAAGTAAAAGATAATGCTCAGAAAAATCAGAATAAGAAAATACATCCAGACCTTCTTGAGGCCGGGAACGATGGCTGAAAGAGCGACAAATCGTTGGCTGAGCTGCTCCCTTCGCTTTCTTTCAGCTATAATATGGTCATATGTTTGTGATGCTGGCCTGGTACGACCTTTCTTAGGTGCCGGGGCACTTTTAGTAGCCTCCTCAAGATTTGGAAACGAAACACGGGATGTCAAAACCTCAGAAACCGCATCATCCTCAGGGTTCAAGCCTCCTAGACTAACTTGTCGAGGATGCACTGTTTCTGTCGGACTAGGGTTGCCAAAAGTGAGGATTACCGGAGTGGAGCGGTTGCGCTTGAGCTGTCTGGCTGGTCTTTCAACTTCACCTGGAGGAATTTCAATGGCTGAAGATGTACACAAGTTGGCAGCTGGCTGAGGAACTTCCACAGCTGAAGATGATGCATTACATAAAGCCGTAGTGGAACTGCTTCTTGGAATCAGGTGGGAAATGCAAGTGGGGGAGTTGCTTTCTGAAGGCAGAGAACCCTGAAAGTCGTTTCCAAGTGCAGCACAGATGTCTTCATCAAAGAAGTCCATAATGTCGCATTGGTCACTCAGAAATGGATCCTCCATTCCCTGTTAATAAAGTAAAAGAATGTCACCAATTCATGCTTTGGAAAGAATTGGTGTCATCTGTCTTAGAAGTCTCTGATAAATCCAAGGTGGCAAGCTTCATGATAGTAGATGTATTTCACACATTTATAACTAAGTTTTTAAGTATAATTAGGAATAGCCAGATCAAGATTTGCCTTTGAGTAGGTAGGATTTTGGTACATGCTATAAAGAAACAAACAAGAGAGCTTTTTGGGGTATTGGCTTCATATAACATCCATCCCATGTGGTGGTTTTCATCCTCCAGGTACAGTCATTTCCTCATTATTTCGGCTTTACAGAAAAGAAAATCACTCAAAATATATAGACAAGCCAATGGGAGAAAGAAAAAATAATGTCCAGCAAAAGTTCTGACAAATGTATAGAAAAAGTGCCAAAATATAGGCACTTAAGTTATTCAAAATATGAGCGAAGAAGAAAATAAGATACAATATAGAGATACAAGTACGTGTGATATAAGAGAATCAAATTCATCGTAAAGAAAATGCATATACAGTTTAATCATCTTGTGACATGTGCCTACTGCCAATATCTATACGTGAAATACAAAAATCAATAGAGGCAACAGAAGTTAATCAATGGTTCATGAAATTAGATAGATCATCTTAACTTTCAAGCTTCATTTTATTTACGATGCAAGGTCCTAGTAATTATCAAGTGGAGAATTAATTCTTACCAGATCAGAGAACCATGAAGTAGCTGAATTATCCATCACCTCAAATAAATCTGCTTGCAACTTTCTGCACCTGGATAACCAATAAATAAACGGGCTCCATTACTACGAAAATGATGAAGAGATTTTTCTTGAGAGATCAAATCAAACTTATGATAGAAATGTAGTAGTTCCAGTATAGACCTTATTGAAATGAACGACGAGAAGTTATAGAAGGGGGAATGAACTCACTGGTTCTTTCTCACTCAACAACTGCAGCTGTGGGCTTCTTCTTGTGGAAAGGTGCTAAGGGGTTTTTGGCATCTTATATAGATTAGTAGGTTGGAGCAGGGCAATGATTGAGCTTCTGTACCGCTTGCAGAAGTGATGGAAGTCTGGAGATTGATATCAGCGCTTCAAAAGAAGCCTTCTGCGCTCCGTTCTTGAGCTTCCTTCAATGGAGCGCTGAAAGTGAAGAATGGAGCGGCATTTATCACATTCTTTGCATTTATACCCTGCGGTCCAATTGATGGTTTAAGAGGGACCAAGGACCTCCATAATTGTACTCTAAGTTTATTCTTAATTATACTACCATACGATAAATATATGGATTAAAGAATTGAACGTATCATTAGAGTTGCTAATGCGTACTGTTTTAACTTTTCAGGTATCTGGCTTTTAAGATTTGTACCTAAATCATTTCAACGGTTTAAACATCTAGGATCAATTTTCTATGCATTGAAAGAGAGTTTAGAGCCATAGAGAGAAACTCACCTCTAGACTAAAGCATATACTGCTATACACTTTCTGAATTTGACTACATGTGACGTACACTATCTTATGCTTTGTTATTGATCAACACACTTGAGATGAGATGATCTTTTATTCACTAGTAGTGTGTATATTTTTTATTCTAATAATAAGTATAGATACATGTCATATATATAAAAGTTAAATTTTAAATTTAATTGTAGATTAAATGACATGCATTTACACCTACTAGTATAATAAAATTTTTACGATGACACGGTTAAAAAAATTAATCCAAAAATTTAAATGTGGTAATCTCAACTCACAATCTCATTTTATAATTACTCAATCAGTTGAACACTTTGTGGCAACCTACAAGTTTCAAATAAGTATTGGACTTTTTTTCAGTTAAAAGTTATTGTCGTCCTGAATTTTTTTTCCTTCTGTCTTTTTTTTCAAGCTAACACACATATGGATTAAGAAATTGAATGTATCAGACAGCATTTGGGAGTTTTTTTGAAAACAAATGTTTGCTTTTAAAAAGCACTCTTTTAATTTTCTGAACAAATTTATTTATAGGCTTGCTGATAGTTAATTAGAAAAACTCGAAGCTGTTGAGAACATTCCCTTTCATTACATTTCGTACTTCACGGACCGAATTGAATACAAGCGTGTAGCATTGACCTTTTACTTGTACTCCTACGCGTCCCAAATTATTTATTGTATTTCGAGATTCTAACCTTTTGAAAATAGTGACTTAATGGTGATGTTAATGGATTTATTTCTTTGCTCTTGTTTATTCAGTTTATATATAGAAAAGGTGGGTACAGTGGAAAAGTTCAAATAGCTTAATTTCAATACGACAACATAACATTTTTGAATTGCATACACTTCAATGGGATGAAGACTTTCGAATAATTGTTCAAAACATCTTTCACATTTTATCAAATAAAATTTTTAGTCTTTTACTTTTAAAATAGTAACTTTACGTCCCTTACAAAATTAAGATGGCAAAACTTAATCCCAACTTAATTTCTTTGATTACTTTTTATCTCGAATCCATCACGTAACGCACATATGAATATTTCTTTACGAGCAAAAAAGTTAAATCCTATTTGTAGTTAAACAAATGATCTGATCCATATTCATTTTTGCTCCTAAAAATACGATCTGATCTAAACTATATTCACTTTTTTTTCAAATAAAGGAGGTTTGACCCAATCCATATTCATTTTGCGGAATTTGACTTTTCTATACATAAAAAATGATTCCATGTGCATCATGTGCTGATTTCAAACTAACAAGTGGTCGAAAACTTAAATTGGGATCAAATTTTGCTAACCTAAATTTGTAAGGGACATAAAATTAACATTTTAAAAGTGAATGGCAAAAAAATTTATTTAGCAAAATGTGAGTTGAATGATTTTTCCTTAAATAAGTTTATGGTGACATTTTCTGTAGTGTGACAATTAGTTATCATTAGGCAAGGAGACCAGTTTCTATTCGAATGAATGATTTTTGAGACTTGAATGTACGCATCGTTTTCAAAACTGTGCTTTTTATCTATTTTTTGAATCTAAAATAAATTTTGATATTTTTTGGGAAAAGGTCAGCTGCTTTAAAAAGGAGAAAAATATTACAAATTAGGTGTTTGTATCTAATACTTAATATCCAGAACAACTAAAGAATAGGAGAGATAAGAATCTACCAAACTAAGCAACTGGCCAAAAAGTACCTAATGTTCGATTTAATTGCTTATACAGAGAACTATTTCCACAAAAAATTACAAAACCATACTGAACGTATGTCCCAAGCTTCAAGAGTATCTCTGTACTTGACCTGAACGTGACCAAAAGTGGAGTGTGCTAATCTTCTTCTGACAACATGATTTGCTCAAATACATGCTTGTGGGTTTTTTATTTGTGCTGGAAGATATGAGCATCTCGTTGAGCCAAATGAAATAGATATAAGCCCCAAAAGAAACTTTTCTAATGATCCACATGCCAGAAAAAAATTTTCTCAATTTTAATGTTGAAATACGTTATGCTATTTATAACATGTCCGCATGCTAAGGATCATTACCCGGGACAATTATTCGGGTCAATTCCAATTCGCATTGACAAAATTAGATGCCCTGTTCCCACATCTATTTGATGTGTACTTGGGTACATGTGTGCGCTAAAAGGCAGACTGATCAATTAGATACTAACACTTTTTTGTGGTAAGAAATGGTTAAAAAATGTTTGCTTTGCAAATCCAAGGGTCTAGCCCTGACGCGTGGATCGTGTATGTGTTTTGCTGAGTAGCCATGCACAGAGAGGATCAAGGACCAAGCAAAGAGATAGATGTTCTGACTGAATTATGCATCGTGATTCTATTCGACCTGTTGATGTATAAGAATTATACATCCATGGTAGTTTATGCATTTATTGAAAGATATATAGAAGTAGTAGATACTTGAATTGAATATATGTGTATATATTAATAACGATGGGAATAATTTATTTCAAGATGGATCTCAAAATATTATTGATTCTTATACCATGTGGTGTAGTAACAACATGTTTAGATATTCCAAGATAGTAGAGTTGGCGTCATGCCTTTCTCTCAACCCAAGTTCGAATCTCATCTGGAATATTCACCCGTCGCATAGGGGTTGCCTAATGTATCTTATCCTTCCGTGTGATTGGTGGGCTATTACACTATATGGAGTTTATCCGGTACGCACTCTTGAATAGCGGCTACAGGTTCCCTTGTCAACCAAAAAAAAAACATGTTTAGATATTTTGGATTCATTGCACATTCGCCCGTCACACAGGATTCGCCTAGTGCATCTTATCCTTCCGTGTGATTGGCGGGCTATTGCACTGGACGGGCTTTACCTAGTGCACATTCTCGAGTAGCGGTTGTAGATTCTCTTCAATGTTTTGAAAACCGGACCGGAGGCATGGCCGATTCGCGGTTCAATTAAAAATCCAAAGAATTAATTGAACCGGTCAAGAATAGGTTGAACTGGTCCAAACCAGTAAAAATCGGGAGGTTCAACCGATTTTTATTAAATATTTATTTTTTACAATAAATATTTTAGTTTTATTCAAAATTTTTAATACTAAATTGAATAAAAAATTATTAAACATTTGAATCGGTTGAACAGGTCGAACCGTGAACTAGAAGGTTTTCCGATTCACTCTCCAGTCCAAGTTTAGAAACATTGATTCTCTTGTCAACCAGAAAAAAAAAATGTTTAGATATTTTGGATTCGTTGCCAAAAACTTATCCTTTCTTGTGGTTGGAAGGCTATTGCACTAGGTGGGGTTCATCTAGTACGCACTCTCTCTCGAGAAGCAATTGCAGGTTCCCTTGTCAACCAAAAAAAAATATTTTGGATTTGTTGCCAAAAAGATTTTGATCTAATGATTAAAGTTGAGATCTCAAAAATTAAAAATCTTGAATTTATATTTCTCTATCCTCCTCGCTTCTTAAATCCTATCATTAAAAAAAATCAAAATATATATTTTAGAAAGGCTAAGTTTGAGTCATGACTTTATTATTGGTGGTCACAGTTCGACCAAAAAGGCATCCACATTTATACAACCACTTCATGACTTCATCAATGATTGATCATATGCATCATAAAAATTAATATCGTTGGCTTATTCCATAGAGTGTCTTTTGTACTCAACGATTAAGCTCAATGACCACCTATATATAGAGCCTTAAGAGCTATCATGGTGGTAGGAAGGGGTTCATTGTCCCACTCTTTCCTTACTGTTATT